>NC_084548.2:55250000-55550000 GCF_033978685.3 Nerophis lumbriciformis
GGTTCTTTTTCTCTTTGGTCCGGAGGACACGACGTCCACAGTTTCCAAATACAATTTGAAATGTGGACTCGTCAGACCACAGAACACTTTTCCACTTTGTATCAGTCCATCTTAGATAAGCTCAGGCCCAGCGAAGCCGACGGCGTTTCTCGGTGTTGTTGATAAACGGTTTTCGCCTTGTATAGGAGAGTTTTAACTTGCACTTACAGATGTAGCGACCAACTGTAGTTACTGACAGTGGGTTTCTGAAGTGTTCCTGAGCCCATGTGGTGATATCCTTTACACACTGATGTCGCTTGTTGATGCAGTACAGCCTGAGGGATCGAAGGTCACGGGCTTAGCTGCTTACATGCAGTGATTTCTCCAGATTCTCTGAACCCTTTGATGATATTACGGACCGTAGATGGTGAAATCCCTAAATTCCTTGCAATAGCTGGTTGAGAAAGGTTTTTCTTAAACTGTTCAACAATTTGCTCACGCATTTGTTGACAAAGTGGTGACCCTCGCTCCATCCTTGTTTGTGAATGACTGAGCATTTCATGGAAGCTACTTTTATACCCAATCATGGCACCCACCTGTTCCCAATTTGCCTGTTCACCTGTGAGATGTTCCAAATAAGTGTTTGATGAGCATTCCTCAACTTTATCAGTATGTATTGCCACCTTTCCCAACTTCTTTGTCACGTGTTGCTGGCATCAAATTCTAAAGTTAATGATTATTTGCAAAAAAAAAAAAAGTTTATCAGTTTGAACATCAAATATGTTGTCTTTGTAGCATATTCAACCGAATATGGGTTGAAAAGGATTTGCAAATCATTGTATTCCGTTTATATTTACATCTAACACAATTTCCCAACTCAGATGGAAACGGAGTTTGTATAATCCGCAAATGTGCCGTTGTTGAGTGTCTGTGCTGTCTAGAGCTCGGCAGAGTAACCATGTTATACTCTTCCATATCAGTAGGTGGCAGCAGGTAGCTAATTGCTTTGTCGTGATCACAATATGCAGACGAGAGCTGGAGGCAGCGTGCAGGTCAAAAGGTATCTAACGTTTAAACCAAAAATAAACAGAAGGCGAGTGCCGCTAAGAAAAGGCATTGAAGCTTAGGGATGGCTATGCAGAATGAAACTAAAACTGAACTGGCTACAAAGTAAACAAAAACAGAATGCTGGACGACAGCAAAGACTTACAGCGTGTGGAGCAGAGAAGGCGTCCACAAAGTACATCCGTACATGACATGACAATCAACAATGTCCCCACAAAGAAGGATAGTAACAACTTAAATATTCTTGATTGCTAAAACAAAGCAGGGGTGGGGAATAGCGCTCAGGGAAGAAATGAAACTGCTACAGGAAAATACCAATAAAACAGGAAAAGCTACCAAAAGACAAGAACTAAAACACTACACACAGGAAAAGACCAAAATCCTCAAAATAAGTCACGGCGTGATGTGACAGGTTGTGACAGTACACCTACTTTGAGACAAGAGCTATATTGATGCATGCTTGGTTGTGATTTAAATTCATATCCAACAATTGCGAGAACAACTTTTTACCGTCAATATCGGCTGCTGAGTTTCATTTTTAATGTTTTCTGCTGGTGGTGTGCCTCTGCATTTTTTCAATGAAAAAAATGTGCCTTGGCTCAAAAAAGGTTGAAAAACACTGGACTAACAATTCAGGTAATGGGAATTGGTCTATTCCGCCTATAAAGCTCTCTAAAAAACTCCCAAAACCTCCAACAATCAATAAATGTCCATGCGCTAAAATAGTCTGATTTCTCTAAATAAACCTCGTACAGCCCATGGAAACACCTTTATCCAGGGGTGTCAAACTCATTTTAGCTCAGGGGTCGCATGGAGGAAAATCTGTGCACACGCGGGCCACACTATTAAAATCATGGCATTAAAACTAAAAAATAAAGACAACTTCAGAGTGTTTTCGTTGTCTTACTTTGGCCAAAAATACAACAAACACATTCTGAAAATATTACAATATTAATATTGAATATTGGTCCCTGGGACCTTATTTTGAAGATTCCTAGCGCCAACACTGATGGAGTATCGGTGCGTGCCAAACAGCAGGAGGCGGCTGTGGCCTGCGGTCCGGTTCTATTACTAATGGGATGGTTGTATTTTTCAGCACAATACTTGTGCTCTCTTTGAGCCAGTGAATAGAAAATAGCCCGAAGGTAAAAAAAATGCTGAGAGCAAATGAGTATCTTGCTGAGGTCTTCCAAGCGATGTTGGTCCGAATTTTATGCACAGCGTCTGGAATTTCCAACTTGATCAACTTCTCGACTTGGTGCTACAACCTTCTACTGTACAGGGGAGAGGCATAACTTACAATATAAACTAGCGGTAACTTTTCGAACTCAAAAATGATACAGCAGCAACAGGAGCAGCTAAAGTTAGCATTACCTCTAAATAGTGGCCAGAAGAGCACTGTGAGTAGGGCGCCGGGAGCAAGGCAGTGGTTCCTCAGTGTTAGTTCTTACAATAACAATGTCGCTACACCTTGGTTGATGTTTACGGCATGTAAATGGAGCATTGTTGGTGATTTTTAGATGCTTTTTAGAGCACTTTATAGGTGAAACATGTGAACTGCCAGTGCCCAAATTGTTAGCCGACTCTTACTAGCAGTTTTTACTATCTAGAACTCACACAAAAGGCAAAAGCGCGTGTTATTTTCTCAAATTGTGGATCTTTAAGAAAGAGTATTTTATTGTGTTTGTCAGTATGTAAAGGGGAACTGTAACTTTTAATTTTGTATTTTGCGTATCATTCAAAATCCCCATGTAAGACCAGAACTCATAGGTCTTTCTTTTTTTATGCATTCTAATTTGTAAAATACGGCAAGTACAAGGTGGCTAACAATGTAGCTCATGGGAGTCATCTTTTGAGCCCCAAAAGCCCTCTGGAAAACATCCAAAAACCGCTAAGAATACTCCATTTAAATGTCATGACCTGCATATTAACCAAGTTTTAACGAGACTTTTTATTATAAGCGCTAACGCTGAGGAACTTTTTTGAGCGGCACCGTGATCACAGAGAGGTAACTCACTTATGCAGCTATTGACATGATGAGCTAGTAAGCTCATGCATCGCCTCTGAGTTAGTCAAAGTTATGTTTGAATTATAAATCATGTCTCTCGCTTGCATAGTAGAAGGTTGTGGCCAAAAACCATGATGTTGGGCAACATTGACATTCAACTTGACCCAAACATCTTGAAAAAGAGACAAAACGACGCTCATTTGAGCCCATCTTTTATTTTATTTTGTTTAACCCGAGTGAGGATTATGATTAGTTATTTAGATAAAACACATTTAACATCAGTGTGTGAATGTGTGTGTGAATGGGTAAATGTGGAAGTAGTGTCAAAGCGCTTTGAGTACCTTGAAGGTAGAAAAGCGCTATACAAGTACAACCCATTTATTTATTTATAACATAGAATAATTCAAATTGTACATGCCAAAACAATGCAAAATACATACTATTAATAAATGAAGTGGATAAATGAACCTTTAACATCACTTTTACCTTTATTGAAGAATGACTGCAAAGACTGCGAAGAGCGGCGATGGAGGGAGGAAGGGAAGAGCCACACAGACGTCACTGTCGTGCTTTGTACTACAAGTTCTTTCTTAAATTCAATAGTGTTTCTCACCTTCTTTATCAAAGTGCTGGAACTTGCAACTTTCTTGATACAATGTCGTCAAAAAGCATGTTGTTTCAACGTTGTGTTTGTGTTGTATATTGGTCGGGAAATGACCAAATTTCAACGGTCAAATCAACGTCAGAACCCAACATAGGTTTAACGTCGTCAAAGAGCATGTCGTTTCAATGTTGTGTTTGTGTTGTGTAACGTCACAACCTACAAACCCCGTTTCCATATGAGTTAGGAAATTGTGTTAGATGTAAATATAAACGTAATACAATGATTTGCAAATCATTTTCAACCCATATTCAGTTGAATATGCTACAATATGCTATGTTCAAATTGATAAACATTTTTTTTTTTTTTGCAAATAATCATTAACTTTAGAATTTGATGCCAGCAACACGTGACAAAGAAGTTGGGAAAGGTGACAATAAATACTGATAAAGTTGAGGAATGCTCATCAAACACTTATTTGGAACATCCCACAGGTGAACAGGCAAATTGGGAACAGGTGGGTGCCATGATTGGATATAAAAGTAGATTCCATGAAATGCTCAGTCATTCACAAACAAGGATGGGGCGAGGGTCACCACTTTGTCAACAAATGCGTGAGTAAATTGCTGAACAGTTTAAGAAAAACCTTTCTCAACCAGCTATTGCAAGGCATTTAGGGATTTCACCATCTACGGTCCGTAATATCATCAAAGGGTTCAGAGAATCTGGAGAAATCACTGCACGTAAGCAGCTGAGCCCGTGACCTTCAGGCTTTACTGTATCAACAAGCGACATCAATGTGTAAAGGATATCACCACCTGGGCTCAGGAACACTTCAGAAACCCACTGTCAGTAACTACAGTTGGTCGCTACATCTGTAAGTGCAAGTTAAAACTCTCCTATGCGAGGCGAATACCGTTTATCAACAACACCCAGAAACGCCGCCAGCTTCGCTGGGCCTGAGCTCATCTAAGATGGACTGATACAAAGTGGAAAAGTGTTCTGTGGTCTGACGAGTCCATATTTCAAATTGTTTTTGGAAACTGTGGACGTCGTGTCCTCCGGACCAAAGAGGAAAAGAACCATCCGGATTGTTATAGGCGCAAAGTTGAAAAGCCAGCATCTGTGATGGTATGGGGGTGTATTAGTGCCCAAAACATGGGTAACTTACACATCTGTGAAGGCGCCATTAATGCTGAAAGGTACACACAGGTTTTGGAGCATTATATGTTGCCATCCAAGCAACGTTACCATGGACGCTCCTGCTTATTTCAGCAAGACAATGCCAAGCCACATGTTACATCAACGTTGCTTCATAGTAAAAGAGTGCGGGTACTAGACTGGCCTGCCTGTAGTCCAGACCTGTCTCCCATTGAAAATGTGTGGCGCATTATGAAGCCTAAAATACCACAACGGAGACCCCCGGACTGTTGAACAACTTAAGCTGTACATCAAGCAAGAATGGGAAAGAATTCCACCTGAGAAGCTTAAAAAATGTGTCTCCTCAGTTCCCAAATGTTTACTGAGTGTTGTTAAAAGGAAAGGCCATGTAACACAGTGGTGAACATGCCCTTTCCCAACTACTTTGGCACGTGTTGCAGCCATGAAATTCTAAGTTAATTATTATTTGCAAAAAAAAAATAAAGTTTTTAAATAAATAAATATCTTGTCTTTGTAGTCCATTCAATTGAATATGGGTTGAAAAAGATTTGCAAATCATTGTATTCCGTTTATATTTACATCTAACACAATTTCCCAACTCATATGGAAACGGGGTTTGTAATTCAACAAGAGCTCAACATTGCTTTAATGTCTTGTGTCTGCTGAGAATGCAGCTGGGATAGGCTCCGGCACCCCCAGCCACCACAAGAGGGACATGCGGTAGAAAATAGATGGAGGATTTTTATAATGACACATAACAAATCTGGAAACAGTGTTTTCATTTTTTTTAATTTTGAATGGAAAATAGTCTGCTTCAAACTTTTTGTAGGGTTTTTTTCTAAAAAAAACATGTCCAAAATGCTGAAGACTTTATAGTAATCACTGCTCTTGGTGTGATTCCAGGTATGATGTTGACTCTAAAAGTCCTGATCTGGCCAAACATGTGAGTAAAGCCCCTTTACTGTGAACTTGGGAGTTTAAGTGGACATTGTAGCCCTTAATATCGCTCATCTTCGTATGCGCATGTCTCTAACTGTTTGATTCTATGAAAATCAAAGCTGATGGCATCCAAGCCCTAAACAGCGTAAACTTGGCTTAATTTCAAAATAATCATTATTTTGATTTTCCTTTCACCTAATTCTTATGGAGGTATACTAAGCAAACTTACATTTGAATCACACATGATTATCAAAGCATTTCAGCATATAATCTTTTCAATATTCATTCTGCAAGAATCCATATAAGTTACTCTAAATTAATTGTATTTAAGCAATAAAGTGAAATAATCCTTTAATTTACCCTGAAATGCTGGGAATTACAATGCACTTTTTTAAATTTTGCATAGTACCAAACACCTCATTACTTGTGATGCTTGTGCCACTGCGCTGATTTAACGGTTATGTTGTGCTTTTAAAAGCCGCCATGCTGTAGAAACAGAAGGCTGCTCAAAGCCTTTTTGCCTTCGCTGCTCCACTCGCTGTCCTCTTGTGGGTTTCTTTTTCATTTTCCTCACACTTTACCCCCTCTACATTACGCCGAGCTGCTCTTCCACAAATCCACCTTTTGCTCTCCGTATTTTTTGTTTGCACTTGGTTTGATGACGCCGTGACTATTTGAGTGGTGTGCCTTCTGTTCCATGATATGCTCTGTTGTGTCACTGCTGCTGCCCGGTCTCTCTCTCTTTCTTCCCTCCTTCTTCACTTCGGAAAAAGGCAAGCGACTTTAACGTACGTGTCTGCCTCAGATGTCCTAACCTATAACTGCACATTGCTTATAATGATGCTCAACTCCTCACCAACTCCCCTTCTTACTCCCCCGACCCATCTGAACACACCCACCATTTGCCCCAACCTGTGCCCCTCTCCATCACACTTATTGTCCCCCTCATGGCAGGACTTCCTGGGGCAGGTCTATTGTACACTTGGAGAGATTGTGGGCTCACCTGCGAGTCGCTTGGAGAAGCCTTTGGGGTGAGTTGCCTCTTTATGTCACCGTTGGTTGATTTCTGTTTACATTTGGCTGCATTTCCATATCAAATATGTACAATCCCACTTCTAAGCATGCCTTCGTTTGTCTCCTGGTTGTAAAAATAGGCTGAACCTTGACACAGTGCTACAATAGGACGGGGATTCGATTAACTGACACATGAAACGTGACACATTTGTACCATGCACGATCAACTTTAGTCGCCACATGGCAGTAGAGTATTGAATATTTAAGAACCTTTTTTTCTGGAAATTCCAACATTGACCATAGTTAGGCCATGTCCACACGAACACAGATACTTAATAAGCGCATACTTATCTCTGCGTTTAGGCCTCTTGTCCACACGCAGACGCATACTTTTGTCTTTAAAGACGCAGACTTTTGCAAACGCTGGCCAAAGTGTAGAGATCCAAAATTCTCCGCTTAGCGTATGTGATGACCAATGTTCCCTCTAAGGTGCGCGCCTGTGCAATTGCGCACTGCTCAAGCGTCCTCTGCGTACAGCAAATCTATGCCACGCACAAAATCAAATAAAAAAATAAGCGCATAACAATTTTCGACACGACACAGACACGACAGAGAAAACAGTTTTCGTCATCATTGTTCAAATATTGTAACGTCTGTAAAGACGCGTTGAGAACATGAATCCCATCGATCACTTTACTGAACAAAACTCTTTATTGTCGGCCATAAACACATCACCAAAACATTAGTAAAAAATATTATATCTAGCAAAACTGGTCATTTTCTGCAGTACAAACCAGACCAAAACCAACTTTGTTATATCAACAGCAGCCACTCGCTCTTTCTCACTTGCGCCAATACATGCACATATGGCACTTAGCCAGTGATGCGTTTACAGCCACACAAAAAGTCGGACAACTCCAACACCACACATAAAGTGTAATTCCAGGTCGTTACACTATGATTTACCAATCAAATGTGTGCTTATTCTAGTGTCATTTATTAGGAATCTTAATTTATAAATATTAATCATGAAATGCTGTTAGTATATTAAATAAATACTAATAAAAATATATTTTTTACAAACAGGAAGTTGCAGGAATGTACACATGATCCCCTGCTTACATCTCATTGTGCAACATGTGAATGTTTTAATGGGAACTAAATGTCTGAAAGAAGTACACATTATTTCCAAAGCAGGACCTCCACCCAGACAAACAATACAAGTACACAGTTCATGAAAAACAATATTTTTTGTTATTGTCATTGTAAGTGGGCCTAAACACTTATATTAGAAAATAACCTCATGGAAATGACTGCTGTCATTTGATTATAGTAATAAGAGAATGTTGTCTGTCTATCTGTGTTGGGCCTGCGATGAGGTGGTGACTTGTCCAGGGTGTACCCCGCCTTCCACCCGAATGCAGCTGAGATAGGCTCCAGTACCCCCCGCGACCCCGAAAGGGACAAGCGGTAGAAAGTGGATGGATGGATGGAGATTTAACTTGTTATTTAGTCAGGTTTGGGACAGGTGTGCTGCTGGTGTAGCCACAGTGTGCATGTCTGATGTTGCTCACATGGGCTCCACTGAATGCTCAGGGAGTTTTTGCGTTTGCTCACACACATGAAAAATTAGAGGGAACATTGGTGATGACGTCACGGTTGTGCGCTGTCATTTCCAAGCTCAACAACACTGCCTTGCTGCCTTTAAACACACTATAAGGGGACCTAATGTATGTTTGAACGTAAACATGCTGCTCTTTTCACTCAACATTAATAAAAAAGACACATCAACATGGGCTTTGCGGGGAGCGAACGTGGTTGCAGGTTCGCTCCCCGCCTCTTGACATCCAAATCGCTGCCGTTGTGTCCTTGGGCAGGACACTTCACCCTTGCCCCCGGTGACGCTCACATTGGTGAATGAATGATGAATGAATAATAGGTGGTGGTCGGAGTGGCCGTAGGCGCAAACTGGCAGCCTCGCTTCCGTCAGTCTACCCCAGGGCAGATGTGGCTACAAATGTAGCTTACCACCACCAGGTGTGAATGAATGATGGGTTCCCACTTCTCTGTGAGAAAAGCACAATATAAAATCTAATCCATTATTATATGATGGCTTCTGAGTTTTTACTATAAATACATTTACAAGATCCAAATACCACATGATAAACAGCGTGTGCAATCTATAAAATTGTATGTGCTATTAGTTGGCGGGTTGCATGCGATCTACTATCATTGCATGTATTATTCTTAACTGGTGCTGACCGCTTTATTTAAGTAAGAATTTTGCGTGTACTACGCAGCTTTCACTATGGAGACACTCAATCATTTACTGCACATTTATTTTGTCATGCTCCCACCTGTGGTGTTTGCTATCAAACAAGCAGCAGACACGTATCATTATTTTCTGGGCATTTTAGAATCAGTCCGATACCAATACAAAAGACAGAGGTTTCACTTATTGTGCTCAATTTCCATAGCTATATAAATCTAATCTAGACCTGGGCAAATTAAGGCCCGGGGGCCGCATGCGACCCTTTAAGCTTTTTAATCTGGCCCGCCGGACATTCCCAAATATTTTTTTTAGATCTCTAACAAATTGTAGCTGCCATTATGATGTGCAGTGATGTTTTCAAATGACAGTAAGTCTTGAACTATACAAAGCATTTCAATGGTTGGAATCTGCGCTTTTGCATGATATACTAGTTACTATGGTAATCTAATTAGTTACTATGGTAATCTAAGTCACAGCAGCTCAGACCGAGCAGTGTGGGCGGGGAGCGTTTCCACATAGTGTTTCCAGAGCGGCCAGCCTGAAATGCGGGTGTCAGGAACAGACACAGAAGGAGATTTTTACAACAAAGTTCTAAAGCTTAGTGATATATCAGATATATCAGATAGTAGGTGGTTTTTTTTTGCGTTCATATTACGCTGTGTTTGTTGCATTTTTGTTGCATTCAGCTTGATTGTAAAATATGTCGATCGAGAGGGGGTGTGACGTTCATATGTTGTCAATATTCAATGTTTTATCATTCCTAGTTAATATTGTAAATCCCACATTCTTTATTTTCATGTACAATCTGGGTGCCTCACTCAGTAAAAAAAAAATTAAATTCCATTCTGTTTTTTAAGGTGGTCTGTCATAACGTTTTGAGCATTCAATCAGACATTATTGTGAGGTTAGTGTTCCTAAAAATAGATATATTGGCCCTCAGACACATTTTTTAAATCTAAATTCGGCCCCCCGAGTCAAAATAATTGCCTAGGCCTGGTCTAATCCATTATTATTATTTAGTATGCAAGTAGATCAGGCCCAAAGTGCACATTATGTTAAACTTAAACTAATTAAGTATGCTTCAAACTGGTTTTAAAACAAAGTAGGTTCATATGGACTGTTCAGGAGTCTAAAATTGTTACTTGATCATTTGAATTTATGTACATTAATTTCTATGGAAAGCGTCTTATACATTTAGGTTGAAATATAAATAAATTTAGAGCATCGAGAGACAAATGGCACAATTGTTATGTTTTGCTTGTTTTTTAATTGGCATGAGGGCTATAATGGGGTTCTTTAAGGCAGGGTGGTTTGAAAGTCCATGGTAGCAAAAAATTTGAAAGCCTATGATGTACTGAAAAAAAGTTTGTGGATACTGAATTGTCTTGCTTTAAATAAACTGTACAATGACTGGCCAAAATATTAGGTATACTCCTACAAGCTAATGAGTTCCAATACATGAATAAGATTATAAGGCTAATGAGTATTGTAGTGGTGGTGTCATATGGAACTGTTGGATTTTAAGGCGTACGACATAATATTGTATCAGTTTTAACACTAGAACATCTAAATATTTGATGGAGGTTTTGAGTATAAAAAAACATCTGCAACACTTTTTAATTATGTAGGTTAAAATATATCAAATGAATTAGAAATAATGCTCATTCTGTATTTTGTGAGGGTCCTCTAGACTTGATTTCATTCATTACCGAATAGCTGCGACCTGCTGTTAGGTTAAAATATACTAAGTTAACAGTCATTACCAAACCAGTCTAAATGTGTATTCTTTGTAGAAATGTGCAGGGGCTAGGCAAGGTAGAAAACTAGAATGAAGGAAAACGGTCGAGTGCAATCTGGAGAACAAAATGAAATTGAGTGGGTATAGAATTCAAGTGGATATAAAGGAGGTAGAATAAATGGAAGGTGAAGTGTGTAAAATAGGAAAAGGGGAGCTGATATGCCTTTTAAGCAGGTCATTGGATGCCTTGAGAGGGCTCCTTTAATAGCATGGATAACAGATTTTCCCCATAACGTGCAATGAGAAATTCCTCAAAACTCCTGTAAAGAAAGGCACTGTCAGGATGCAGAACTATTACCCAAGATCTGAGTAATTATTTAAGAGCAAAGATAGCTGTTTTCGTGTTGGAATGGAAAGGGTGGCTGAATTGCTCCCTGATATCATAAATTCCTTCTTTATGTAACTCTAGCAGTAGCTACACATAGAGCACATACTGCAGGAAAGAAGAGATGCAAATATAGTCATTCAGCAGGGGAAATTATGTTTACCACTATTGAAACTGGTAGGTACGTGTAAACATATTTATTCAGCAATGCTATTTTATAATTGTATAACTTAAGGGGCTGATTAAAAGGAATTCAATTGATTTGTTTTGGTGTCTGCTGGAGTTTTTTTTTTTAAAACGGTAAATTTTTTCATATGGATACTATATACTAGTAATATATCGTCTATACAAAAACAAATTCTTGCAACATACGATCTCTTGGGCCTGCATTAGGGCCGCCCCAGGCTAGATTGGGGCCCTAAGCAGAATTTTATTTTGTGGTCTCCTCCCCCCACATTAAATTTCTTCACATTTTTCCATTTATGTCAAACATTCGTTAATTTTAATTTAATTTTATGAATGTTTTGTACTAAAACAAATTAATAGGAAATCAATTGTTCAATGTCTTATGTTTTAGCACAAAATAACAAATGCAACATAATGAAAACAAAAAAGTTACACATGATACTGGCACAATTCTTACCCTGTATATCAAGTTACCAGCACAGCACTAACACAGTGCGCCAGAGGAGGCAATCAGACTTTGTAGAGAAATCTGCCTTTATATTCTTATCTTTGAAGGAGTGTGAAGAGGCTCGCAATAAATTTGAGATACTTTTCATTTGAAGCGCCCATTGCAATATTAATTGCAGTTGGTGAAAAACTGTCATTCATTATTGCTTTGCCTACAGGGAGAGGCGGTTCTGTATCTTTTTAACACATCATCACAGTTCTTGGCGCTGTCCCCCAGAGTTCAAAATGGGTTCTGTTGTCTAGATTGCGCTCCTATATAGCCCAGAAAAGGTGTTGTATAGTTGTTTGTTGCATGTTCCACAACATAACATGATGCCATGGGTGCATAGTGAACGGGTGTCTCCATCGTGACAGGCAAAATCCTCATTTACATAAGGCGGTCTGCACCACTTATGCACTTGTTATCAATTGTACACGCAGTCTTTGTAGATCACCTGCAACACGCCCCCTAATATCACCCACAATTTTTAAGTTTGCATACGCTATTTCACACTTATTATTTAGGATCTTTTGGAGGTCCAGATCATACTCTTACTTCTTACTCAATTCCATTGATAGGCAGCATCCTTAAGTGGAAAGAGTGGCTGTCTTCTAACTGGAGAGTTACTAGATCTACCTCCACCCGGAGAGCTCATGTCAAGGTCAAGACACAAAGCCTAACTGATCCTGATGGGTCGTGGTTAGCGCCTCGCATGGCCATCACTCCGTTAATAGGTGAATGTGATGTGCAATGTGAATCTATTTGGGTATCATTCCAGGTATAGTCAAGCATATGGGTATAACGATTCATTTCGATATTTGTGGTTGCTGATATGATTCATTTTTTTAAAATGATACGATTTGAAACGATTCAGTGAGTTGAAATCGATTCAGTAAATTCCTAGCAAAAAAGATTAAGCAGGGTGACTGTGAAATAGATACTTGATACTGGACACTGCAGGTGACGTTTCCTATATTCCTGTTATTTCATCTAAGGGAATTATGTATAAATGAATTATAGATACAAACAAGCAAGTAAACAACAATTAATGACCAATGCATTCACATCGTATTTGAATAAAGAGCGACCGACACTTCAGGTCGGGTTAACAAGAGGAAACATTTTCTGCTCACATTTGAAACATTCAAGACATTTGCAGTAAAAGTACAGTAACCAACAATTTAAGGGTAGATTTACCTGCTAAATAAAGGTCCCTGACACGGCCATACAGTATTAGTTCGGCACTCTGGCGTCGCCGATGACGGACAGCGGCCCAGGTGTACAGAAGTATGTATTCCCCCTCGCTTCCTAATTTCCATAGCCTCCTTCATTCATCTCTTATATCTTATTATTTCTGATGATTGTGTCATTTGTATTGTAGCTTTTGCAATTGTGCTGTGGCTGAAAGTTATGATATTGAAATGCCCGGCAGAGAAGGAGAGACACAGTCGGAGATACACTCTGACGCTTTCTGACCAAGCAATAGCAAACTCGGGGAGTTAAAACACACATTTTTACAAGAGCTGCTGTTCGCCACAACTCATTTTGAGACACCCAAACTCTCGCGCGACTCCGTTTACTCTGCCGCTCCCGCACACGTCACACACAACAGCACCACCTCTCAAAGGCACCCACGCAGACATACACTATTGCCTTGTGGCATTCGATTTTTTTTCACATTTTTCGACCACCGTAGTTATTCCCCATTTTTGTTTTGATGATGCCAAAGACGGTAAAATGGACTCCACGTTTAACGTCTTTGTTATTACAAGTGTTAAACTTCCTATAAAGTCTGCCAGTCTTAAATCCAATATTTTCCTTATTCTCGGATCGATAAAATCAATAGGTTCAGTTTTAAAACAATTTTTAGATCGATACCTATCTTATGGAAGGCAAACTTGCTGAGCACAGATCGATATACTTGAAATTTAAGAACATTAATCAATGGATGGATAAATTCATCAATCGTTACACCCCTAGTAAAGTGTTATATAAACATAGACCATTTACCATTTTAGTTGGCCCAGTGACGTGCGGTGAGGTTCATGGCTGGTGAGGCACTGACTTCATCACAGTCAGATTTACAAACATATGAACCCTAAAGAGTATCTTATTCACCATTTGATTGGCAGCAGTTAACAGGTTTTGTTTAAAAGTTCATACCAGCATTCTTCCCTGCTTGGCACTCAGCATCAAGGGTTGGAATTGGGGGTTAAATCACCAAAAATGATTCCCGGGCGTGGCACCGCTGCTGCCCACTGCTCCCCTCACCTCCCAGGGGGTGATCAAGGGGATGGGTCAAATGCAGAGGACAAATTTCACCACACCTAGTGTGTGTGACAATCATTGGTACTTTAACTTAACTTTAACTTTACACATACAAACTGTAGCACACAAAAAAGCACATTTAATAAAAAAAAACTTTATTATGGTCTAACCTTTACTTATAAATGAAGTCCATGCACCGCTCCTTTTGAACAAAAGCATCGATAACTTGTTTATAGAAGTCTTCCTTATCTTTCTTCAGTTTTAAAAGTCTCTCTGTCTCGATGGAGATCTTCCTTTAATTATTACTTCCTGCTTCAATTGAAAGTCCAGTTTAGAAAACTGTTTTATTTTAGATATGTAATCCTCCATGTTAAAAGTCCAGGGAAGAGGAAAAAATAAACGATCGCTAACTGATGCTGCTTGTTGTCACTTCTTCTGCAGCCGAGTAGTCGCAGAAATGCTCCCTGGGATCACTACCGCCCTCTACCACCAGGAGGCAGGATTACTGCGAGCCTCACACAGTGCGTCTTCGCAGCCGTTTTATGATTGCTCAGCACAAGTAATACGTTACACACATACAGTTGTTGACAAAATACACTGTACATTATATACCTCAGCTAACTAAACTATGGAAATGTATAATATAGTTCATATAGCAATACGATCTCACTGCACAGCAGGGCAGCAGTTAGCCGAGTCATTGCACAATGAGGCTCAACTCAGTGACGTGCCTCAACTGGCTGCTGACTCACCGCAAGTCTCTTCTCAGTATTTGAACGGCAAATGTGAAAATTCAGCGATTTTGAATAAAAAATAATCTAAAACTGGTGAAGTTAAATGGAAAATAACTTCATAGTATAATCACTGGATACATATAACAATTTAATTATTTTTTTTTCTTTTTAAAAATGTTTTCTTTCCATGATGGCACGTGAGGCCCCGCCTCACCTGCCTCCCCTGACTGCACGTCACTGAGTTGGCCATCCGTCAACTTCGTCAGCTACCTGTTCTGTTGCCTATGTATGTAATGCGCTGTGAACCCACTTCGTTGTTATGTCCTGCTGTTAGCTGGATTGCCCACTAGCTCGTCCATAAAGTTTTTTGGTACAGTTCCACAATATTGTAGTCCATCCAATCATTGTGTCCATATTGCCATTATATCACTCTCTAACCACCAGAAGGAATATTTAAAAACCTTTACTAACCTTATTTTAACCTCTGTATGGTCTTCATCACCTCTCGCTGCTGAGAGATAAATTGTTGCGTATGTCTAGGAGTTAAATCAATACTGTTTACATGTCCTGCCTGTTTTTGAAGTGTGGAGTGGGACCTAGTTCTCCGATGTTTGATGCTTCTCCTTTTATGCAGTGAAGGGCACCCTGCTCTCTAATCTACCACCCCTCTTCCCCGGCAGTCACACCCAAAGTCAGTCTATAAGGGGTCAGGACAGTGTTATACCACACACAAAACAGCAGTGCTAACCACATTCTCAAAGTAGTATTCATAGAAAACACTCAAAGACACCCACGCGGTCCGTGTAACGAACATTTCCAGTAATCCTCCCACTTTACCTTGATGGGACCGTGTGTTTCACGTTGATCTAAATCAACTCTTCCCGCTAGACTGCGCCTCTAATGACTCTAATGTCTTTGTGAAAACCCTCGGTCGTGTTCAATTACCCATTGCCGTGCAAGCACATGGGTCTTATCTAGCAGAGTTATGTAGCTACAGATGTCTCAAGAAGGCAGACATATTCATTATATCCTTAACTTTTCTCTGACTTGTGACATCAAGCAGGTAAAACATGTCACATAAGAATGAGATGGGAGCTTCTTTGATAATATTCAAGCACATATTTTCAAAAAGCTCCTTAAGACTTTTTCTTCAAGCAGTGCCGTTGTGTTTGTTTGAACTCAAATCAGATTTGGATTTCCATTGCAGAGGTGGGTACAGTAGAGATGGGGTGCTGATAAAAGTGTAATCTACAACTAATCCCAAAATTATTCAAACTGTGGCCAAGTTAGGATATTTTTTTAAATGTTCTAAATAAAACTGTTTGCTAATGATTACGTTATTTCTAGAGGGGCGGGGGTTACCCACATATGCGGTCCTCTCCAAGGTTTCTCATAGGCATTCACATCGATGTCCCACAGGGGTGAGTTTTCCTTGCCCTTAAGTGGGCTCTGTACCGAGGATGTCTGTGGCTTGTGCAGCCCTTTGAGACACTTGTGATTTAGGGCTATATAAATAAACATTGATTGATTGATTGATTTCAACCTGTCTCGGTTATCGCACAACCAAACATTGCTTGGAACAAACTAGTCTGTTTGATGGCTTATCATTCCGCGGAATCTAATGACTGGCCAAACAAAGAATTCTATGTGTATGTAACTTAGTTTCTCTGTTATTATTACATTGTGTAAGTCGAAATGTGTGTCCTTATTGCAACATGGCTGTTTTAGCCTGCTTTCAATTCTTCCCCAGCTCTGTAACCCCTCTTTGGCATCACCACTGGTTGACTCTCTGCTGAAGAACACAGTTATACAACAAGTTTATGGGCACTTTTTATTGAGTAGAACTGCAATAAAAAAAAAGGTGCAAGTGCCAGCACTTTTGTAAAGAAGGTGAGAAACTCTGTTGAAACTCTGGCTCTCAATGAAGGCGGACGCTTCCCTCTCCTCTCTCTTATCTTCCCTGCTTTTGCGTTTTATCCCGTCTTGTCTCAGTTTGGGCAGCCATTTTGGAAGCGTGTGTCAAAGGTTAACCGACAACAAGAACAGCCGAGTTGTTCCGAGATACACTAGTTGCATCAGGTCAGGTGTTCGGTGAACGAATCAAAAAATAAAACACAATTACAGGCTGTTGGGAAAAAAATGTAGCAAGCTACACAACTTCTTCAGGTAGCTTAATTTCACAGTTTAAATGGAGTGCTAAATTAGTCGCTCGTTTGCACTCGAAACTCAGCAGTTCTAGACTTGTCTATATTGTTTATGTGCTGTACCGTGAATGTTTATTTTGATTTGTGGCTGTCAACGACCATGTGTGTAACACACGTGGATTTGTTTATTTTTTGTAAACGTTGAACATAAGTCGCTGATGTAAACATCCATCCATCCATCCATTTCCTACCGCTGATGTAAACAATAATGGACTAAAAATTGCATGGCGTTTTATATATTTGTTTATACACAACTTTACTAAAGTGTACTACAAGTTAGGTCATACTCAAAATGATACCGTCTATTTCAATTTATTGACATTTGATTATTTGTATATTATATACTGTGTGTGTCTGTGATGAGGTGGCGACTTGTCCGCCTTCCGCCCGAATGCAGCTGAGATTGGCTCCAGCGACCCCCTGTGACCCCAAAATGGACAAGTGGTAGGAAATGGATGGATGGATGGATGGATACTGTGTGTGTGCGTGTGTGTGTGTGTGTGTATGTGTGTATTTTTTTTTTATTTTTTATTTTTTTTTTTTGAGGGAAAGGTGGAAAACACATGACACTATGCCAATTTTATTTTCGAATAAATGTTTATGAATAAAAAAATAAAAAAAATAAAAATAAAAATAAATTATATATATATATATATATATATATATATATATATATATATATATATATATATATATATATATATATATATATATATATATATATATATATATATGCTTTGGAGCCCCTGCTTCTAAAGAAAATAATGTTTGCCTTGGTGCCTTTCCAACTTGCCTTGGTGCCCTAAAATATGGCAACATATTTAAGGCAACACTTGCCTTGACCTCAAAAAGTAAAAATTTGAGGCCTGTGCTTATATTTGCTGAGGTTTTCTTTCCTAGTCCCGAACTGCAGCCCCTACAGGAGCATAGATCGGGAGTGTTTTTTTACTCTCTCCTCTCTCCTCTTGTTTTTCTCTTTTCCATCTTTTACGGCGCACCAACCATGTGGGGACCCATCAGCCCTCCTGTCCTGCCTATCCCCTGTCATATTGCATTTCTGTTTATTGGATGGTTGACTGTAAACAAATGTCGTTGTATATTTTCAATGCAATGACAAATAAAGCATCTTGAATTCAAGAAATAACTCATAAAGCTCATTGCCATCTTTGCCAACAAGTGTCCTAAATAAAGGTAAAGGTGATGTTAAATGTTAATTGATCAGTATATATATATCATTTGCAGATAAACTATAGGCCCTGTGATGAGGTGGCGACTTGTCCAGGGTGTAGCCCGCCTTCCGCCCGAAGCAGCTGATATAGACTTCAGCACCCCTCGCGACCCCAAACAGGACAAGCGGTAGAAAATGGATGGATGGATATACTTATTCTCTATAAAATGTGCTTTTTGTTCATATTTGTGGGTGTTTGAGATGGATTAACTAGATTTTTTTTCGGATGGGGGAAAAAATTGCTTCAGTTTCCGTGCGAGTTGGCCTCCTTCAGAACTTTTGAAACAAATTACCAACAAAAACTGAAGGACCACTGTCCATGTATCCAACCGTGTACATTTATAGTCCATTATACTCAGTAAAAAGTAATTAGTTATAGTTACATTCCCAACTAAATTAATAACATAATTACTTTTTATTATATGTGATTAATTACCAAGAAAAGTAATTAAGGTGTTACTTAGAAAAAGAAAAAAAATCTGTTGTATGTAGTTGAGTGACATTTCATGAGAGCAGAGTGTGTGAGAGGGTGCCTTTAACTGGCGATGCCTGTTGCCAAGTCTCAGCGAGTGCAGCATTAGCTCAAATATGTTTTCTAGCTCAGCATCGACAGTTTTCGGGGAGTGAATGTGTTCAGAGATCGCGTCCGTGAACTTGTTGTGCTTTTGACTCTGTCTTGTTGACGTACAAACCCATCAAAAGTAGCGTGCCACCTTACAGTGAACGTATCAATAACGGCATTCGAACGTACGGAAAATAAATTAATTTGATTACTAGTAAAAGTAACGATGTTACAACAGTTGGATGTGCTAACATTTACCAGGAGCATTTGGAATTGTGCAAAATATGACATTTCCTTACAATACTCTGCAATGTTAGGGGTAGGAAATTCACTTCATTTAAAAATGAGGCTACAGTAGTATATGAATCATTCTGACCTTCAAAGTACACTGACATTATCCATTGTTACTGGCTGTTCAAAGACGCACAGTTCTTTCTGAAATTGTCCTTTTCATTTGACTTCTAGGGTGCACTCACACTTTGCAATTCATATCATGTTCGACACCAAAAAATGAAATGTTGTTTGACAAGTGTGAGCGCCTCATGGTGTACCAATGTACACCTAACTGGCACGGTTGACAGTGGCCCAAATGAGTGCAGCAGTCTGAATGCGGGCCAGCATGGCATACAACTGTTATAACCTGGTCGTGCTAAGTCTTTGTCAACCAATGTGTTGGGATTTGTACGGCCCAATTCCTTGGTGCATCTCACGTGAAAGGAGGAGTTGGGTTAATCATTTTGCGATGCAGTCTGCTGAAATTCATGTCAAGCTCCACTCTACATAGCAACTAAGGCCACGTCCACACGAACACGGAGAGTTTCGAAAACACATATTTGGGGTTAAAACAATCTCTGTAGTTTCAGAACTGTCAATGTCTACACACAAACACAGAAGCCTGAAAAAAGCAGCAATAGCTGACTTGGTGGCATTATTACGCTTATTTTGATATACTTTAGAACAGTGATTTTCAACCTTTTTTGAGCCAAGGCGCATTTTTTTCATTGAAAAAATCCAGAGGCACACCACCACCAGAAATCATTAAGAAATGAAACTCAGTAGACAATAACAAGTTGTTGGATTTGAATTTAAACTAGAGATGTCCGATAATATCGGCCTGCCGATAAATGCGTTGAAATTTAATATCGGAAATTATCGGTATCGTTTTTTTAAATTATCGGTATGTTTTTATTTTTTTATTTTCATTTTTTTATTTTGTATTTTTTTTATTAAACCAACATAAAAAACACAAGATACACTTACAATTAGTGCACCAACCCAAAAAACCTCCCTCCCCCATTTACACTCATTCACACTCATTCACACAAAAGGGTTGTTTCTTTCTGTTATTAATATTCTGGTTCCTACATTATATATCAATATATATCAATACAGTCTGCAAGGGATACAGTCCGTAAGCACACATGATTGTGCGTGCTGCTGGTCCACTAATAGTACTAACCTTTAACAGTTAATTTGACTCATTTTCATTAATTACTAGTTTCTATGTAACTGTTTTTATATTGTTTTACTTTCTTTTTTATTCAAGAAAATGTTTTTAATTTATTTATCTTATTTGATTAGTTTTTTTAAAAAGTACCTTATCTTCACCATACCTGGTTGTCCAAATTAGGCATAATAATGTGTTAATTCCCTGACTGCATATATCGGTTGATATCGGTATCGGTTGATATCGGTATCGGCAATTAAAGAGTTGGACAATATCGGAATATCGGATATCGGCAAAAAGCCATTATCGGACATCCCTAATTTAAACCATAACCAACTATGCATCACTATAGCTCTTGTCTCATAGTAGGTCTACTATCACGACCTGTTACATCATGACGTGACTTATTTGGAGTTTTTTGGTTGTGCTCCCGTGCATAGGGTTTTAGTTCTTGTCTTCCGCTCCTATTTTGGTGGTTTTTTCCCGTTTTTTGGTAGGGTTAGGTATTTTCCTGTTGCAGTTTCATGTCTTCCTTTGAGCGCTATTCTTCGCACCTGCTTTGTTTTAGCAATCAAGAATATTTAAGTTGTTGCTATCTTTTTTTTGTGTGGACATTGTTGTCATGTCATGTACGGATGTACTTTGTGGACGCATTCTCTGCTCCACACGCTGTAAGTCTTTGCTGTCGTCCAGCATTCTGTTTTTGTTTACTTTGTCGCCAGTTCAGTTTTAGTTTCGTTCTGCATAGCCATCCCTAAGCTTCAATGCCTTTTCTTAGGGGCACTCACCTTTTGTTTATTTTTGGTTTAAGCATTAGATACCTTTTTACCTGCACACTGCCTCCCGCTGTAGTCTGCATATTGTGATCAAGACAAACCATTGTCGTCTCACACGACGTGTTCCCGACATCTACAAAGCAATTAGCTACCAGCTGCCACCTACTGATATTGAGGAGAATAACATGGTTACTCTGCCGAGCTCTAAACAGCACCGACTTCATGATTTGTCGTTAAGCAAGGACTAAAAACATAATAATAATAATAATGGATTAGATTTTATATTGCACTTTTCTATTATTAGATACTCAAAGCGCTCACAGAGAAGTTGGAACCCATCATTCATTCACACCTGGTGGTGTAGCATTTGTAGCCACAGCTGCCCTGGGGTAGACTGACGGAAGCGAGGCTGCCAGTTTGCGCCTCCGACCACCACCTATCATTCATTCATCATTCATTCACCAGTGTGAGCGGCACTAGGGGCAAGGGTGAAGTGTCCTGCCCAAGGACACAACGGCAGCGATTTGGATGTCAAGAGGTGGGGAGCGAACCTGCAACCCTCAGGTTTCTGGCACGGCCGCTCTACTCACTACGCCATACTGCCCCATATATTCAATCCACATTCACACGTTAATAGTGGTAAGCTAAATTTGTAGACACAGCTGCCCTGGGGTAGACTGACGGAAACATGGCTGCCAAATTGGCCCTATGGCCCAAATAGCATGCACAGACTAAAACATTGCACTAGTAGTGGAAGTGTTGCAGGTGATCTACGAAGGACCTGATTTACTAAGTTCCAAATACCACGTGCTAAACAGCCTGTGCAATCTTTAAAATAGCTTGTACTATTAGTGGGCGTGTTGCGTGTGATCTATCGTATTTTTCGGACTATAAGTCGCAGTTTTTTTCATAGTTTGGCCGGGCTCCAGTGCGATTTATAAGTGTTTTTTTCCTTCTTTATTATGCATTTTCGCCAGGTGCAACTTATACTCCGGTGCAACTTATACTCCGAAAAATACGGTACTAAGAATGTGTGTGCAATTTAAAAGTGGTGCAGACCGCCTTATTTAAATGAGGATTTTACAAGTACTCTCGGAGACACTCTCTTATCTCATGCTATTATGCTCCTACCTGTGGCGTTTTGCTATGTTTTAAAACATGCAGGAGACATTTACCACTTTTTATGGGCATTTAGAAGCAATTGTGCGCTGCATCTACATTGGCACCACTTTTATTTCTTCTTTTTTTAACGCCGAAGGTGAATGGGGAGAAGGCTGCACTTATACACTGCTCAAAACGCAAAAAATGCATACTGCAAGAATTTTTTCATATTAGAAATAATTTTAATAACATACATCTTATACATGATGACTACAAACTTAAAAAAAAATACCGAAGGACACCAAAACACATCTAGTCAATTTGTTTTAATCAGACCCTTTTTTTTTGCTGCTGGGGACATTTTTTAAGTCTCTAGCAGCCATTAAATAAGATCGCAACACAGCGGCCTCAAAACAGTTTCAGCCTTGAACAAAAATCAGTGTGAGCTTTAATTGATTACCATTTGCATTTTTTCTTCCTTCTAACAATCAGCATATATTCTGCATATTCATGAAAGCAGACATATTAGATGGTACGCACTCTCAATATTGCTCATTTAAGAGATGCAATCGTCGGTGCATGAGTTTAGTAGATTTTCAGGTATTTTAGTACACGCAAATAGAGATGTCCGATAATATCGATATTACCGGCCGATAAATGCTTTAAAATGTAAAAAAATAAATAAAAAATAAATAAATAAATAAATTAAAAAATAAATAAATAAATAAATAAAATGTAATATCGGAAATTATCGGTATTGGTTTTGTAATTATCGGTATCGTTTTTTGTTTTTTTTTGTATTAAATTAACATAAAAAACACAAGATACACTTACAATTAGTGCACCAACCCAAAAAACCTTCCTCCCCCACTCATTCACACTCATTCACACAAAATGGTTGTTTCTTTCTGTTATTAATATTCTGGTTCCTACATTATTTATCAATATACATCAATACAGTCTGCAAGGGATACAGTCCGTAAGCACA
This sequence comes from Nerophis lumbriciformis, assembly GCF_033978685.3. Classification (NCBI taxonomy): domain Eukaryota; kingdom Metazoa; phylum Chordata; class Actinopteri; order Syngnathiformes; family Syngnathidae; genus Nerophis; species Nerophis lumbriciformis. Next base: position 55,273,144 of record NC_084548.2, read on the forward strand.
CATGATTGTGCGTGCTGCTGGTCCACTAATAGTACAAACCTTTAACAGTTAATTTTACTCATTTTCATTAATTACTAGTTTCTATGTAACTGTTTTTATATTGTTTTACTTTCTTTTTTATTCAAGAAAATGTTTGTAATTTATTTATCTTATTTTATTATTTTTTTTAAAAAGTACCTTATCTTCACCATACCTGGTTGTCCAAATTAGGCATAATAATGTGTTAATTCCACGACTGCATATATCGGTTGATATCGGTATGGGTTGATATCGGTTTCGGTAATTAAAGAGTTGGACAATATCGGAATATCGGATATCGGCAAAAAGCCATTATCGGACATCCCTACACGCAAACCTTTACTAGATTAGCTCCTGTGCAACGTAAGTGATTCACTAACCCTACTATAAATGAAAATTATTACATCTAAAAATTTGTTTTCTTATCCTCGTGGTTCATATCCTTAGTTTCGCATTTTAAATGTACACTTTAATTTAATCTATTACAAAACACATTCACAGTCACCCCTAACCAATTTTTTGCATACCTCTGTGGGTTTCATTTTGAGATTCTGTGCTGCAAAAAAAACGTTTTTGGTGGCTATGGATTGCATCCATTTTTTTCAATTCTGCATAGCAAACAACAAGGGGTGCACGTTTTCAATACGTTAGGACAAACACCCCGAGGGAGAAACATTACCTATGAGAGTCTATGATCAAAATGCATTGTTTATGATCTGGTTTTGATGAAAGGCATGCATCAAAGTTATTGATAGCTGAAGAAATGAAAGCTAAATGAATGACTAATGCAGGTGAATGAGATTACTACTGAACATGCGACACAGCTGGCATGGCTATGATTATGTGGATCGCCTGTGGGAAGGGCTCCTAATGTGGTTGTGTATGTTACTTGAAATGGTGTTCATTATTCAGATGCACGTACTGGAACCTTTACTGATAGCCTGGCAAATTACACCCACATTGGAACATATGAGTGGATCAGAAATTAGCATGTTGAACCCAGCGTATTAATGTGTGTGATGGATGCATCTATGTAAAGCACGTGCAGTGAGGAACTCATTTTAAATGGATAATCTTTTGTTACAATAATGTCATGTGGTCATTTTAATTTGGAGTTGACAAGGTTGAATACATTTTTTTGTTAATCTGATGTAGCTACAACTATAATGACTAGTGGTGCTCCAATCAATTAGCCACCGATCGTTATCGGTTTTCTGTGGAAAATGTCTGATCGACAAAACGCTCAGCAAATTACCGAAATTTTTTTTAATTAATCGAACGCGATGACCAACAACCTTGAGTAGTGGAAGACCGGGTTCCACCTGCAGCTCTGACACTTGGGTCACTGCTACTTTTTGCACTATTCAGATTGTTTCAATCAGTTCGGAATTGTGATACTGAAAGCAGGTAAATATAAAAGGGATCATATCATGATTTTTTTTTCTACATTTAAAACATTTCCTTGTGGTCTACATAACACACAATGGTGGTTCTTCGGTCAAAATGATGCATAGTTATGTTTTGCAGACCATCTTCAAGCGGCTTTTTGACTTTCTCTTAAGAATGCGCCGTTTTGTGACCGGTCTTGTTTACATGTCGACTGCGTTTCCATTGTAGTTTTTAGCGCTTTCTTATCGAGTCTACTGACATATATAAGATATAGAAACATGTGCTACTTTTTATTAGAAATAGCAACAGCGAAAGGATTTTAGCATGTGCATCTACGAGCCAGTCTGCCCCACAACAAGATGGAGAAAAATAAGGACCCTAGTGACTACAACAGGATAACCGAGGAGGACTCTTGGGGTAAACCTCTACCACATATGGAGATAAACACTGACGTAACTACTGGTAAATCCCTCCATGTCTCAATGGTTCAATTTCATATTTTATACACATACATATACATATGGTGATTGGTTTGGCCTTCTATTGTGAAACGATAACTATTTCACTCAAACTTAGATTTAAATAAAAGCATGTTTTGGTGTAATAGCAAGAGGCTACAAATTGCTCAACCACTTATGTTTATTGCACAATTTTAAAACATCAAAATGAAGTAAATACAACTCTTAAAGAAAATAATATTCTGTTTGACTTCTGCTTGGTTGTTGGTGTTGCCTGGCAGACAAGGTTTCCACTGGTTTTGTCGTCTCTGATATTTTTTTATGACCAATACTACTACTATTGAGTGGCGTTTAATGTCACACAATTTGCCTTGGGCAATGGAAAACCAGAGCAGCAAACCACAAAGTGCGCCGTGTAGACATTATGGTTCACCTTTTCCAGCCCCATATTTTCCTTTTCCCAATTAAATGTGTTTTTCCGCAGCCTTTTTGTTTTGTTCCTTGTAGGAGAAGGCTTATTAAGCTTGTTACTCGTATGCGTAGCATCGGTCTCAGTGTCATCCCTGTCATCCCTGTGTTCTCCTCCGTTTTTTCCCCGGTATTTTCGTCATACACGTCAGCGCCTCCACCAATGAGATAAGCCAAATTCTGTGTTGTAAAAGTCATGCGTGAGGCTGCTGTCAACTCATTGGTTCCGTTGCAGGTAAGGCCGGCCGCTTTACCATAAAATGCCATATAAAAGCACCTAGTCATGTATTTATTCTATTGACATTTCAAAGACTGTTTTGATTTACACGGTAATATGGGACAAAGTGCGTCCCTTTACAGATTGATAAGGAAATCATACTTATGTTACTAAATACGGTACGATTCCATTTTTCAAGGGACGGTTTGCAGCCCTAGAACTTATGACAGAAATGTAATTGGGGAGCTGAACTGTGTAGCTTCTATTTTGTGTCAAACTAACCCGATGTTGGTCTTTTGGGCAAACATATCCACTTTTGTGGAATCTAAAAAAAAGCATCAGTCAGCATTTTATTCTTCCAAAATGCTGTGGGTTGCATTTCTCTTTAGAGTCCACCTTCATGTTTCTTATTGTTCTGTTGTTAAAAGAAAACCACCCAACACTTTTTAGAAAACTCTAATATATTATATTAGATATCATACTGTGCTGGTGAGGTTTTACTATGGTCTACCACCTTACTTACTGTACCTGTGATAGAGGCACTGTTTTCTTAACTAAAACAAAAAGGTAATTTGCGAGAGCAAAAACACAAAATATTTACAAAATTAGTCTCACAAGGGAAATTGATGGCAGTATTTGTGCTATTTTCAACTTGTGTAGTTAACGCTTTTATAAAGCGCAGGAAGTTGCTTGTAAAAACAATAAGCTTCATACTGCTTCTCCAGCAAAATAGTGCCGTGTTTCCTGTGACCAGACAGACATTATTTACCAAAGACTATAAAAATGGGACCTATTACCTCCCTGCTTGGCACTCAGCATCAAAGGTTGGAATCACCAAATGATTACCGAGCGCGGCCACCGATGCTGCTCACTGCTCCCCTCACCTCCCAGGGGGTGGAACAAGGGGATTGGGTCAAATGCAGAGGACACATTTCACCACACTTGGTGTGTGTGTGACTATCACTGGTATTTTAACTTTAATTACTTAATAACCCAAATATACACTGAATAGAGTCTCAAAAATATGTCTATAATACAAAATTCTGTCTTTTCAGTCCAACATAACATATTCCTGTTTTGCGATGTTGTCATGCACTTTTATATCAGTGGTTCATCACTAGCAGAATTCTCTTTGGTTTCTTTCTTTGATACTTGTCCCAGATTCGAGATAAAGCAAAAAATGAAAATATAACTCCATCTTTATTCCAATTTTTGACTCACTAAAGTCAGTGAATACATGTGAGTATATATTTGATAACACTGTAGCAGCCCCTCTAATATAGAGAAACATGTCACACATGGTTGAGTGACGTTTTTAAAAGGTACTGCATATTGTGTCCATTGTATCTAAAGCGCCATGTTGAACTTTTGATGGAAGGCTGTCGTCGGCATCCTCTGCCGTGGGACATCACACGCAATTAGGACGATCCGCTGCCTCGCTAAATGCCAATTTGGACTCTGAGCACAACGCTAACAAGCTCTCCTGCCTTAATAGTGTGTTCTTACTAAGGTGTAGAGAATTCTTCAAAGCCTCACCCTTGATGATTGGTGTCTCATGAAGCAGCTTTTAATAAGAGTCCTACAGCAATAACAAGGCCGATGTAGGCTGTGTTTTTTTTAAGAATGGCAAAAGTAAAGTACAGTGGTATCTCAATTTAAAAATGCCCCAATTTAAGAGTGTTTTGAGATATGAGCAGTCTCTCAGCTATTTTTGATGCTTTAAGTTGCAAGCAAAACGTTATTTTACAAGCATGCGTGCCATTAGCTAGCATAGAAAATGTCGCAGTAAACCCTGTAAGAGCCAAACAAAACATCTGGTCTTATTTGTGGGGCGGCGTCGCTCGGTTGGTAGAGATGTGCCAGCAACTTGAGGGTTCTAAGTGTGATCCCCGCTTCTGGCTTGTGCAGCCCTTTGAGACACTTGTGATTTAGGGCTATATACATAAACTTTGATTGATTGATGATTGTTTCTGCCATTTTAGCAAGACACTTCACCCACCTGCTCCCAGTGCCACCCACACTGATGTAAATGTAACTTAGATCAGAGTTTTTCAACCACTAGTGTGCCATGAAATCCTGTCTGGTGTGCCGTGGGAGATTATGTAATTTCACCTATTTGGGTTAAAAATATTTTTTGCAAACCAGTAAGTATAGTCTGCAAATGATGTGTTGTTGAGTGTGGGTGCTGTCTAGAGCCGGTAGCTAATTGCTTTGTAGATGTCGGAAACAGCGGGAGGCAGTGTGCAGGTAAAAAGGTGTCTATTGCTTAAACCAAAAGGTGAGTGCCCCTAAGAAAAGGCATTGGAGCTTAAGGAAGGCTATGCGGAACAAAACTAAAACTGAACTGGCTACAAAGTAAACAAAAACAGAATGCTGGACGACAGCAAAGACTTACTGTGGAGCAAAGACGGCGTCCACAAAGTACATCCGAACATAACATGACAATTAACAATGTCCCCACAAAAGGATAAAAACAACAGAAATATTCTTGATTGCTAAAACAAAGCAGGTGCGGGGAATAGCGCTCAAAGGAAGACATGAAACTGCTACACCAAAATACCAAAAAAAAGAGAAAAAGCCAATAAAATAGGAGCGCAAGACAAGAACTGAAGCACTACACACAGGAAAACAGCAAAAAACTCAAAATAAGTCATGGCGTGATGTGACAGGTCATGACAGTACACCTACTTTGAGACAAGAGCTATGTTGATGCACGGTTGGTTCCGGTTTAAAGTCATATACAACAATTGCGACAACGACTTTTTACTGTCAACTGAGTTTCGTTTTTTTAATGATTTCTGCTGGTGGTGTGCCTCCGGATTTTTTTAACGCAAAATATGTGCCTTGGCTCAAAAAAGGTTGAAAAACACTGACTTAGATAATGGGTTTCACTATGTTAAGCGCTATATAAATATACGATAACACTTTAGTATGGGGAACATATGTACCATTAATTAGTTGCTTATTAACATAGGGTTAGGGTTAGGATAAGGGTTAGGGTCGGGGTTGGGGTTAGGGAAGACTTAGTTAATGGCTTACTGGTTGTATAATAAGACTGTGCAGAATAAGGCATTAATAAGTACTTAATAATGACTAATTAACAGCCAATATGTTACTAATTTGCATGTTAATAAGCAACTAATTGATGGTTCATTATGTTCCCCATACTAAAGTGTTACCAAATATACTTCACTTCACTTTTTGCTAGCACTAGCTCATAGCTAGTGATGGCCATAACTTTGTTTACCAAGCATGGGAAGGAAGAATGTGGCTGTGAAGGACAGTGCCGAGGAGAAGTGGATGATGTTCATTGAATTACAGAAAGACATCACCAAAAACATGACGGAATGTGTCGCCAAATAGCCTAAACCATTCAAGCGTATCACTGCTACTCTGCACCATACTGAAGCAGAATGAGTCTCATGCCAGCAAGAATGTTAAAATATGATCAAAATGGCGGACATTCATCCATTTAGATATAGGAAAGCTGCTGATGGAGTGTTTGACAGAGTAGCAGCTGGTAAGAGATACCATAGAGGTCCCCTCTCCGAGGTAAATGTTAGGGTTTATTATTATTCTACCTCATAAAATGACTGTAATTGTCAGTAGTACATGCGATGAGGTGGCGACTTGTCCAGGGTGTACCCCGCCTTCCGCCCGATTGTAGCTGAGATAGGCTCCAGCGCCCCCCGTGACCCCAAAGGGAATAAGCGGTAGAAAATGGATGGATGGATGGACATTCTTTGGTATTTTTATACTTTTTGTATATTTTTTTAAAAGGCATGTTACATGTTAAAACCATGCTGTTTTGGTGGGACTAAGCATTTGTAGTAAATTGAGGTATTACTTTAGATGACACAGGGCAGAGTTTTGACCCTAACATTAAACTGTGTTGTGCACACAGTTCAATTTACGTTTCTTTCATGGCTGTGGGCCTTCACTGGTGCAATAGAAGCTTCTCTCTTCGAGAGCCTGCACCCATTTTGCACTCTTAAGTGCTAAAGTTGAACCCTCCCGGATCGTAAATCTATTCATCAGCCAAAAATGAACTGCAGATTGCAATCTATAGTTGACTGTATGCACCGCAGGGGAGGTCAAGGCAACCTCATGTCACATGATATGAATTGCATTATTCACCATCAACGAGTGGGCTGAATATGTCGTGACCTGAAAACAAAGTGCGATTAAAGGAGAGAACCAGATCAATATAAGCCACAGTGGGATAACTTGTTTTAACAAAGAGAAGGCAGCATCTCTTTCAGGCTTTTCATCGAGAGGGCTGTTCCTCTCTTTCAGTGGGAAGTTGAAATGGTCTCATTGTGTCCTCCGAAAAGGGAAAACAAAGAATCCTCGTGTTTTTTTCTGCTGTCAAAACAAGTCATGTTTAATTCAGACTCCTCATTGGCTGCAAGTCACATCAAAGTGATGAATGGGAAATCAATTCATTAAAATGTCAGCAGTCATCAAAATTACATCACGGCTCGCTCATATTAAGCGGGGAGAATTGGATTGTACTCGATGTGTTCAGTGCATAATTAGCAATGCCATAAAATAACAGGATTAGAACAATTTTGTGCAAGAATGCGTAAACACACGCGGGCGCAAAGTGTAATTTGTTGGTCTAAAATAAATCCCTGATGAGCTGCATTTTTTGGCAGTCAAAGAAGTCAAATCCTCACCCTTTCTTCTTTAATAGCGCAGTCAGAACACATCATATAGCCTTGAGAATACTATCTGCTTAGCGTTGCTTTACCCTATCTATTTTTGTTTTACCTACGGCTTTACTAGGAATGCATGTTGTTGTGCTTGTACACAGTATGGGCCTGATTTACTAAGATCTCAAATAACACGCTCTAAATTGCACATGCAAACTATAAATGCACAATTTGTGGGCGTGTTGGGGGTGATTTTGTAAGACTGATAACAAGTGCAAAAGTGGTGCAGACTGCCCTTTACACACATTGCGCTTTACATTCATGGCGTCATATGCTCTATCTTGGTGCTGTTTGTTATGTTGTAGACCATGCAGCACACAAATATTATCTCTGTCAATTTTTCTGGGTGATACTGAGTGCGATCTGGACTTCAGAACCTATTTGTAGCACACCAAAGGTGCGCTCGTGGAGGCCAACCAAACCACTTAGTGTTGAGTTGCAAAAAGATAGTCGGCATCCATTGTTTAATTTAATTAAGACACGCCCCCAGGTGACTAAAATCTGAGAAGGTGCACTGGAATGATCTTTCTGTAAGAAAATGCACATTGCAAGAAGATTTTTTAACATAACGAACACCATTAAAAGTGGCTAGAGTGTCCGCCCTGAGATCGGCAGGTTGTGAGTTCAAACTCCGGCCGAGTCATACCAAAGACTATAAAAATGGGACCCATTACCTCCCTCCTTGGCACTCAGCATCAAGGGTTGAAATTGGGGGTTAAATCACCAAAAAATTATTCTTGGGCACGGCCACTGCTGCTGCTCACTGCTCCCCTCACCTCCCAGGGGGTGATCAAGGGTGATGGGTCAAATTCAGAGAATAATTTTGCCACACCTGGTTTGTGTGTGTGACAATCATTGGTACTTTAACTTTAACTTTTAATCAGTCCCATACATGGGCTGTGTTCAACGTTTACACAGATGTCTAGAAGGCACTAACTTTCCAGTATATTTTTCACAGTAAATTTGCCCTTTTCCGGCTTCTAAGACGTAATGACTTAACTGCGCACGTACGTAACACTTGCACACGCATTAGCTTTTGGTGTTGTAAGCTAAAAACGCTGATTTAGATAGTTAGTGTTAGCTGTCATTGAATGTACATTCTATCATAACAACAACTGGACTGCAAATTGTTTGTTGCTTCTCCTGGACTGCTTTAGTGTGTGTGCATTAGTCCACAAACTTAGTCATTTGGAAAAATATAGACTGTATTAACACAAATGTGCTCTGTTAAACAAATAATGGAAACACAAGCAAGCCAATAGTGTTATTGTTATATTTATTGCTTTGAAAAATATAACTGTGAGCATACTTGCCAACCTTGAGACCTTTGAATTCTAGAGACGGGGGGGGGGGTTGAGGTGTGGGGAGGGCAGTGTTGAGCTGGGCGGGGTTTGGTGGTAGCGGGGGTGTATATTGTAGCCCGGAAGAGTTAGGGATTCTGGGTATTTGTTCTGTTGTGTTACGGTGCGGATGTTCTCCCGAAATGTGTTTGTCATTCTTGTTTGGTGTGGGTTCACAGTGTGGCGCATATTTGTAACAGTGTTAAAGTTGTTTATACGACCACCCTCAGTGTGACCTGTATGGCTGTTGATCAAGTATGTCTTGCAGTCACTTTCGTGTGTATGCAGAAGCCGCATACAACATGTGACTTGGCCGGCACGCTGTTTGTATGGTGAAAAAGCGGATGCGTCGACAGGTTGTAGAAGACGCTAAAGGCAGTGCCACCACGGCACGCCCTTAATATTGTTGTCCGGGAGAAATTTGGGAGAATGGTTGCCCCGGGAGATTTTTGGGAGGGGTACTGAAATTCGGGAGGGTTGGCAAGTCAATTAGCAGCTATAAAAATATAGCATGTCATTTCTGAATAGACAATATGTCTACTATTTATTGATACGTACACAGACAGAGAATTCTCTCTCCACGTTTGTCTTTGCAGTGCGATTGACTCCTTCTCACAGCCATTTGTGCTTAACTGTACCACAAAAACAGCGACCGCAAAACAGTTTCAGGCTTGATAAATCACATTATGTATGCAAAATGATTATATTTGCATCTTCTCCTACTATTGTGGACGTTCTAATTAGTAGATCAGGCCGCCTGTGTGTACCTGATCATTTTGGACAGTAATGAACGTCCACACCATAGAGCAAAGTAAAAATATCTACAAAATGATTGTGGCAGTCATGTTTTTCAAAACGCATGTTTTTAATACACAAATTTGATGGGGTTTTCAGTCTCTCAAAGGTGATTACCAAATTTGTTGGTGATTTGGTCAAACACCCTTGAGCAACAGTAGGTGTTTTATAGAACACATTGAGCTATGTATCAATCAATCAATCAATCAATCAAAGTTTATTTATATAGCCCTTAATCACAAGTGTCTCAAAGGGCTGCACAAGCCACAACGACATCCTCGGCTCAGATCTCGCATCAGAGCAAGAATAAACTAATCATCTTGAATGTAGACAAGTCAGCAGTGCAGCGACTTCCCCAACTGATGCACAGAAGAGTGGTCCACCCAGGGTCCTGACTTTGAACAACTATCTGTGATCAACTGTGATCACGCTTTATAGCCTACATACTTTTTTTGGGCTCTGGGAGTCACTAATAAGCAAATTTCTTGCTGGGACATATGGTGCAATACAATCAACAAGATAGGATGCGGCTAGACCGTTTAGTATTTTATACGCAAATAGTAAAACCTTAAAGTCACATCTTAAGTGCACAGGAAGCCAGTGCAGGTGAGCCAGTATTGGCGTAATATGATCAAACTTTCATGTTCTTGTCAAAAGTCTAGCAGCCGCATTTTGTACCAACTGTAATCTTTTAATGCTAGACATAGAGAGGCCCGGAAATAATATGTTACAGTAATCAAGACAAGATGTACCTACTCAGTGGCCTAGTGGTTAGAGTGTCCGTCCTGAGATCGGTAGGTTGGGAGTTCAAATCCCGGCCGAGTCATACCAAAGACTATAAAAATGGGACCCATTACCTCCCTGCTTGGCACTCAGCATCAAGGGTTGGAATTGGGGGTTAAATCACCAAAATGATTCCCGGGCGCAGCCACCGCTGCTGCCCACTGCTCCCCTCACCTCCCAGGGGGTGATCAAGGGTGATGGGTCAAATGCAGAGAATAATTTCGCCACACCTAGTGTGTGTGTGACAATCATTGGTACTTTAACTTTTTAACTTTAATGTAACGAACGCATGAATAATGATCTCAGCGTCGGTGGTGGACAAAATGGAAGACATTTTAGCGATTTTACGGAGATGAAAGAAGTCTGTTTCAGTAACACTCTTAATGTGTGACTCAAACGAGAGAGTTGGGTCGAAGATAATACCCAGATTCTTTACCGAGTCGCCTTGTGTAATTGTTTGTTTGTCAAATGTTAAGGTGGTTTTATTAAATAGGTGCCAGTGTCTAGCAGGACTGATAATCAGCGTTTCAGTTTTCTTAGTGTTGAGTTGCAAAAAGTTAGCGGACATCCATTGTTTAATTTCATTAAGACACGCCTCCAGGTTACTACAATCTGGCGTGTTGGTCAGCTTTAGGGGCATGTAGAGTTGGGTGTCATCAGCATAACAGTGAACGCTAACACCGTATTTGCGTATGATGTCACCTAGCGGCAGCATGTAGATGCTGAAGAGTGCAGGGCCAAGAACCGAACCCTGTGGAACTCCGCACGTTACCTTAACATAGTCCGAGGTCACATTGTTATGGGAGACACACTGCATCCTGTCAGTAAGATAGGGGTTAAACCAAGAAAAAGCTAAGTCTGACATACCAATACGTGTTTTGATACGTTCTAATAAAATGTTATGATCGAGGGTATCGAAAGCAGCGCTAAGATCAAGAAGCAGCAACATAGATGACGCATCAGTATCCATAGTTAGCAATAGATCATTAGTCATTTTTGCGAGAGCTGTCTCCGTAGAGTGATTTTCCCTGAAACCCGACTGAAAGGTTTCACAGAGATTGTTAAACCCTAAGTGTTCATTTAGCTGCTGTGCAACAATTTCTTTTAGAGAATTTTCGAGATAAACGGAAGGTGGGACACCGGCTGGTAGTTTACTGTGAGGTCAGGATCGAGGTTAGGTCTTTTGAGCAGAGGAGGAATAATCGCTTTTTTGAATGCTAGGGGAACAGTGCCAGAGAAAAGTGATAGGTTTATAATGTTTAGCACTGATGGTGCTAATATTACAAGCAGTTCCTTGAAAAGTTTCCCAATAAGTGGGTCAAGTAAACATGTTATTTGTTTTGTCCTATTTACACGTCTCAGGAGTTCCTCTAATGTTATTTCATCAAAAAGAGAGACTATTTTGGAGGGCAATATCTGTCGTATATATATTCGTATCTGTGGTAATAGAACCCGGTTGTAGCTGGGACGCGTTGTCTTTAATCTCCTTTCTAATAAGTTAAATTTTCTTATTAAAAAAATTCATAAAGTCATCAGCTGAGTGGGTGGAGCTACTGGGAGGAGTCCCTTGTTGGGTTAGCGATGCTACTGTACTGAACACATATTTAGGATCGTTTTTATTGAGGTGGATGAGATTGGAGTAGTAATTAGCTTTAGCTAAGGTAAGCGTGTGTTTATAAGTTATTAAACTATCACTCCCTGCTTGATGGAAAACCTCAAGTTTAGTCGCACACCATTTGCGTTCCAGCTTTCTACATGATAGTTTAAGAGTTCTAGTTTCTTCTGCAAACCAGGGTGTACGCCTTTTGGGGGCCTTTTTCAGCTTTAGTGGTGCTATACTATCAATGGCGTCGCACAAGGCATCGTGAAAGTTGTTAGTGAGGTAATCGTTAGAACCCACATAATTTGGGAATGGCGCCATTACCGAAGGCAATAGGCCAGCAAGAGTCAAAGTTGTGACAATATTAATGTTGTGGCTGCTAAAACTGTGGTTATTAGGAGCTTGTAGCTTGTTGACAATGAGTCAGAACTTCGAATTTTATTGGGTAATGATCGGACATTACTTTAGTGTACGGGAGTATCATAACTTTGGAGGTGGTACACCCGGGACAAGGACTAGATCTATCGTATTACCGTTGCGATGCGTGGGTTCATTTATTATTTGTGTAAGCTATCAATTATAGTCTGGAGTGCCACGCACGGAGGGTCTGATGGGGTATTCATATGGATATTAAAATCCCCCATTATAATTATATTATCTGTGTGCGTCACTAGACCAGTGACAAACTTCAAATCTCCAAGACCGGCATGAAAAATGTTACATGATGAATTGTTTTGGCGCCTATTTGTGCTTGTCAGTTTTTATGGCGGATGAGTGATGGATGACTAGTTATGGCAAATTGCTGAACCATCTCCATCTAAATCGGCAAAGTGTAAAGACTGAAATAAAATGTAATGTTTTTGCATCCCCATGCTCAGTGTTAGAGGCAGTATTTGAGAAGTAGTGAAACACGTCTTCTCACAGAACTGCATTTGGCTTTTGCTGTCCTCTTAAATTAGTCAGTGTGCTCTTTTCATCCTCTTTTTTACAAACCCTGGTGAGGTAAAGTTTTATGGATACTTATCGGTGTATGACGATCAAGGGGATTAGTGGTATAATCCCTCTTTTTATCCCTGCTAGAGTTTTGGCATCTTGTTTTATTCTCTTCAACTGTGATCTGCCCCCAAACGTTTACTGTGGCACATTGCCAGATTACCTGCTACCCGCCATCTCTGTTGGTCTTTGACTCAACACAGTCGCCAAGCAGATTTGTTCGTTTAACCTCGCTGTTGACCAGAGAGATTCATCAGCTTCACTCACCTGAGTCTTTGCAATGAAATCATTACGTTGGGTGGCAACTTTTTAATTTCCTGTCTTTGTTCTTGCTGCCTTTTCACTCCAGCAGGCCAGATAATATGTTTTTACTTGCGAGACCTCAACCAGGTGTGAAATTGCTGGCTAACCGTCTTTTTAGCAAGACAACACTGCAGTCACAACCATGAAGACCCCACCCTGCACCATCTGCAGTATCCATCTTCTTCCAAGCTCACTCATATTGTTGAGCAGATAACACCCACTCCCCGCTCCCTCCCTCTCTTGCGTGACACACTGCAGCGTTGTTAAATATCAAGACCATTCCTCATCCTAATGACCTAATGTGAGCAGCATCAACAATTGCTTCCTTCTCCCTCTTTGGATTTTAATCTCACCTTCGACCATATTGATAGAAAGCTACCATTGTGAATTACCATTTCTTGACAGCAAACTGCTTCGGGATGGTAAAGTTATAGAGGCCATGCATTGAGACGGAATACCCTTAATGCTGTTGTACTGTACGTCAGGCACAATGAGCTTTGATGCTTTATTTTTGGTGAGGGGGGATTACTGTTGAGAAAGAAGTGGGTTCCTCATTGGTAGTCAGCCACTTATAAAGGTTTTGTTTAGTGATTTAAGAAATGCTGAAAAATGCTTCTTGATCTTTTAATTATTTTCAATTGATCAAGAAGGAAATGTGTCTAATTTGCAGCTGTAAAGTCTGAGCAAAGAACGTTTCTGTGACCATTCCTGTTTGGTTTATGAAAGGCAACAAGCGCTTCACCCATTTCCTTAAAGGAGACCTATTGCAATTGTAATTTGCATTTAAAACACTTTCTTGCGGTCTAGATAATAAGTATTGGATATGCTTTGGTGTATATTTTGATTCAATTTTGCTCCACAGTCACTTTTATAACCCACTTCCTGCGTATGTCTGCAAGATGTTGGTTTGTGGAGGCGTTCACAGATTGCAAATGAAACCCACCCTCTCCTAAAATGAAACATTTTTATTATTTAATGCTAAGCATTCGTTGTTTGAACATACTAGCTTTATTAGACAAGATCATAGACTGTATTGGACAATATAGTTTACATACGAAATGTCCATTTCCATTTATTGCAAGTAATAAGAAAACGTAAATGCCTTACTTACCTAACAAAGAGGATATTTGCAAGTTTGGCGTCAGATGAAAAAATCTTCTTCGCCTTCAATTGTCTCCATCTTTCAAAGGCCTCCTCGATACAAATCCTTGTTTTGGATAAGTTAGAATTGTAACGGCACCTTCTAGATTTACTAAGGTGTGACATGTTTAGTAACTTTACCAGTGGCAGTAGCTAGACGAAGAGGGCGATGCGTAACTGGCAACCTGGATGTGACACACTCACAGACTTTCTAATTCGTCAAACGGTAGAGGGCGGGACATCAAAATGAAAACAATAACAACATTTCGGGGCTGTATATCTATTTTTTAAATGAGCATATCCCGGCTGAACTACTGTTATCAGTTATTGAGGTATTTGAATAGAACATGATTCATTAATGCCTTTTGACATATCAGGGCCATTTAATGATGACTTGACATGCAATTATTACATATGGCTCCTTTAGATTAGGCGACTAATTTGGTTATGAAGCATACACTTACTCAGTGTCTTTAATTCATCGAATCAACTTTTACATTCAATTTGAAATATCTTTAGGCATGTGCTAATTAACAATATAGATGACTACCTAATTCAGAAATGTATACTGTATTATGTGCACTGTAACTGTGCTGTTACAAAAATAATAAAGCAATGTGACAATAAAAACAAAAGATCCCATTTGCATGTAAAGAGAAAGGTCCGCTTTGACGTTTTAGGGTGAGATGTTCCCATAGGTTCATAGTTTTCAACCCCGGTATAGTTGCAAGTGGCCACTGTCATTTTTGTCTTCCTGTTCGAAGCTGTCCGGAAAAACACGAGCAATGACGTCACCAACTAATACCGAATAATGAATTTGTCAATTTTTCAACCAATAGTTGCACCCCTACTTAAAACTCCTGTTACCATAATTTCCGTATAGTGCCCTGTGCATTTCGTTATGTCTACTTCATAATGAGGGTGAGTCCATAACAGTCTAAATGGCTGATTGAATGATTGTGTGAGTGTGTTTGATTAATGTGAACAATTTCACCTTTCATTCACCGTGATCTGTTCGGCAATTTTATTGGTCTGATTTGATGAGGCCAAATTTATTGGCGGCATGTAAAGCTTGTGAACCCGGAAACATCAATAAAATGGCTGAGCGCAGAGCTCTAAGCTTTTGAAAAAAATTGTGGCTTATATTGTGGAAATTATAGTACTCTATTTTTAAATGTTTTCCTGCAAAACAACAATGGAAAACATTAAAATGTATATTTCACTAACATCACATATTGTAGATTGTACTGCTATTGGCAACAAAACCATCATGTCAATATTTGATGATAGTATATTAACACAGTTTATTGTATCAGTATGTCTTCTCATATTCCCATGCATACACATCTACTTTGGTCTTGATGTTATGTGACAAACAGACTACAGCATTGCAGGTCAGGTACATACAAAAAAACCCCAACAACCTGACTGAATCCATTTGAATTTTTGAGAGATAACATGGAGAAAATATAGTTGCTCACTTCCTCACTGTATTCAACTTGAAGCCAAGTCCGGGAGGAAGACTACAGCAGCACATTTCACAGAATGTCATCATCAAAGAAATTGAACAGGGGAGCTCCTATCACCAGCAGTCACATTTCAGCAGAGAACTTGCAGCAAACATTTCACTGAAAGCAGCAAAATAGGAAAAGTGGAAATGGAAACTCAACATCTGTATTTGTAATATTTTCACTGCCGATTACCACTCAATAACATGTGGCTGCTTTTAAAGGCCATTTCCCAATTGCTACCTGCATGCTTTTTTCTCAGCAGTAGAGATTAGATGTCTGAAGAAAGCTGATACTCTGGCAATGACGTGACCTCAGGCTGATAACTTGACCTCACTGGCGAGGCGTTTACCGGCTCTTGTAGGGTGTCATCAAAATGCATGTCAACGACTCGTCTTGAAACATCAATAATTCAAGGACATTTAATGCACCTTGAGAATGGTCCCTGTGGAGCCTGAAGAGTCAACCCGAAAGTGTCTGTGTCTGCTCTCACATGGATTTGATGGCTTCATTGCGTTATTCCTCATTTACAAAATGGAACAGTGGGCTTCCTAAGGCAGCCGCTGCTAGATATGGAATGTGTTGGTCGACGTCACCACACAAAGGATTAAACTTTATTAAACGGGGCTTTACATTAAATGCTGAGAAAGGCCACTGGAGCTTAATAGAAAAAATGTCAAGCGACCGCATATAAGCCATTTGACCGCTTTTTAATATGTCCCCTGGTATACCATTTGCAGGTGTGTGATCTCTGTAAATAATGCATGCCTCGCACCTCCCCGTACCCGCGCCATGCAGAAAGTTTGATCTTTTAATGACCCAGCTCTATAGTTAAGCTTGCAGCAGGATTCCTGTGTAATATCCTCCTTTAACACGAGAGCAGCTGGGAGTGTCGCTGTACAACTGTGATGAAACGTGCTGCTTTTCCTCACAGCTTCAGTAGAAACATGGAGATTGAAAGAAACCCTTATTAGGTTCTGCTTGAGAAAGCAATTTATTCTCTATTTATTGGTGTAACGGGATTGGTAAGCCACTGGAGTGGTAATTTGTAAAAACACAGACGCACAAGGGAGCCTTTTTTGGTGATCTAAAACGTCGTAATGCTCTGCTGGAACAAACTGCAGGAAGCTGCCGTAATTTGAAGGCTGAGTGCGGTGCAGGTAGACAGAGATCACACGTGCAATGTGGTTTTCGACCAGATTTTTTCAAAAAAGAAAAAAAAAACGTGATCTAGATTCAGCTGCAAGGGAGAAGCAAAATAATGTGCTCATTAGAGCTGTCAAGCAGTCTCTCCGTGTCTTGTTGCTGCTTTTTCAGATGAAAAATGTGTGACTGCTGAAGTAGTTGAGCTGCTGCCACAATACTTTCAGCATTGATAGATGAGCTACATAACATATATTTCATCTTTTTTACTGTTATTGTGAGTTCAAGTTAAATATGTATCCACTGTGTAACATGTATAACATCTACTTTTCAGTGGAATCCCTGGGAAGAAATGCGGAACCATCATTCTGTCTGCTGAGGAGCTAGGAAACTGTCGGGTAAGTGTCATTTTTCGTGTTTTTTAATGAGATTATTCATCATCACTTGACTTACCTCATCAATACATGACATTGTACCTCAGAGCCTTGGTGAAAATAATGACAAACAATGAGAGGTGCTACAGAAAGTGACTCATAGTTGGGAAATGCTTTCCAAGTCTGAGTCACAAAGTGAATATCAAGCAACAATTCAATAAAGCGGGTTTGTGTTCCATAAAAAAAAACATTTTATCATATGCATTGCTAATAAACAGAACTATGGTTTTCTTTGTGTATACTGTGTGTGACTATGCAGTGAATTTGAAAAGGTGTGTGGCCACATTGAGTTGTATCTACCCAACTATGGAGGGTCAAATGGGGCAAAATTAAAAAAACATATACATCTTTAAATAATTTCTTAAATGTGTCATTAAATCCTTATATATATGTGTTATTAAAAATGTTATTGATTTATTCAATGTAAAAGTGGATATTATTTTACCATTTAAAGGCCTATTGAAATGCAGGTCCATTCTATGTGTCATACTTGATCATTTCGCGATATTGTCATATTTTTGCTGAAAGGATTTAGTAGAGAAAATCGACGATAAAGTTCGCAACTTTTGGTCGCTGATAAAAAAGCCTTGCCTGTACCGGAAGTAGCAGACGAGTAGCGTGACGTCACAGGTTGTGGAGCTCCTCACATCTGCACATTGTTTACAATCATGGCCACCAGCAGCGATAGCGATTCGGACCGAGAAAGCGTCAATTTCCCCATTAATTTGAGCGAGGATGAAAGATTCGTGGATGAGGAAAGTGAGAGTGAAGGACTAGAGGGCAGTGGGAGCGATTCAAATAGGGAAGATGCTGTGAGAGGCGGGTGGGACCTGATATTCAGCTGGGAATGACTAAAACAGTAAATAAACACAAGACATATATATACTCTATTAGCCACAACACAACCAGGCTTATATTTAATATGCCACAAAGTAATCCCGCATAACAAACACCTCCCCCCTCCCGGAAATATAACCCACCAATACAACTCAAACACCTGCACAACACACTCAATCCCACAGCCCAAAGTACCGTTCACCTCCCCAAAGTTCATACAGCACATATATTTCCCCAAAGTTACGTACGTGACATGCACATAGCGGCATGCACGTACGGGCAAGTGATCAAATGTTTGGAAGTTGCAGCTGCCTGCGTACTCATGGTACCGCGTCTGGGCATCCAACTCAAAGTCCTCCTGGTAAGAGTCTCTGTTGTCACAGTTCTCCACAGGCCAATGGTAAAGCTTGACTGTCATCTTCCTGGAATGCAAACAATGAAACACCGGCTGTCTTATCCGGCACAACAGTCAAGGGGTGCATTCTATGGCGGGGGTCGGTTATCCGGCACAACACCTGCCGCAATACATCGCTTCCCACCTACAGCTTTCTTCTTTGCTGTGTCTATTGTTCATTGAACAAATTGCAAAAGATTCACCAACACAGATGTCCAGAATACTGTGGAATTTTGCGATGAAAACAGACGACTTAATAGCTGGCCACCATGCTGTCCCAAAATGTCCTCTACAACCCGTGACGTCACGCGCAGGCGTCATCATACCGAGACGTTTTCAGCAGGATATTTCGCGCGAAATTTAAAATTGCACTTTGGTAAGCTAACCCGGCCGTATTGGCATGTGTTGCAATGTTAAGATTTCATCATTGATATATAAACTATCAGACTGCGTGGTCGGTAGTAGTGGGTTTCAGTAGGCCTTTAATTGCCAATTTTAACATGGAATTATCTTTTTTGTTTAATAATTTATTTTTTAATATTTCCATGATTTAATTATTTAATCCAAGAGGGTCAAGCGATAGAAAATGGATGGATGGATCATTGAATTAACTATTTAAATATTTATCTATCCATCCATTTCCTACCGCTTGTACCTTTCGGGGTCATGGGGGTTGCTGGAGCCTATCTCAGCTGCGGAAGGCGGGGTACGCCATGGACAAGTCGCCACATCATCACAGGGCCATCACAGATAGACAGACAACATTCACACACTAGGGCCAATTTAGTGTTGCCAATCAACCTATCCCCAGGTGCATGTCATTGGAGGTGGGTGTATGCACGGGAAGAACATGCAAACGTCACACAGAAAGACCACGAGCCCGGGGATCGAACCCAGGATCTTTGTATTGTGAGGCAAATGCACTAATTTCTGTAACCACCGTGCTGCACCTTTAAATATGTCATTATTTATTATTTCATTATTGATTTCAATATTTCATGTATTAGTTTTATTTGTCAAACTCAACCATCAAAGACAGTAGGCAATTCCTAACATCTGATTGGTTACCTTTCAACTAGAGAAGCAAAAGAAGTACTGGTCAATATCTTCGTCTGAAAGTGCGGAGATAACTCCGACAACTCCAATAAATTCCTTTAACTGCTACGGGCTTTGGATCTGCAGGTCTTGCGTCCACATACTCTGCGAGGTCTAACATATCTACCACCAACTCCAGAAAAAGTACAAATATACGGTATCTTAGCAGCCATGTTTTGAAACACTTCAGACCAAAGCAATCATTGCACTAGATTTTGTGTTAGCCCCGCCCACTAACTTTGAGGGGTAAATCTGATCAATTAAATAAATTCAGGAAGCGCTGACACATAGTTCCATAAAATAGAATAACACATCATGGAATACTTAATTAAATCATGAAATGATTAAACCATTAAATAATGAAATTATTACAATTATTCTACAATTAAATGTACTTTTACAGTAAATAAATTAATGACACATTTAATAATATGTTTGATTCCAAATACAATTATCAATGGCATGTTTAAGTAATTACTTAAATATTTAATTAACAACTTATTTAATTTTGTCCCATTTTACCCTCCATACTGAACAGCCTTCACTCAAAAAAAATGAAGCAGTGACTACTCAATATTTTCAATTTAACTTCCATGCAATTGTATTTTGGCAGTTAATTCAGCGCAACAGCAACTTAATGGTCGTGTCTCGAGAATATTGGGTTCATTACTCAAGGTTGTCAGCACTTGTTTCATCGAAGGTCTCACATAACTCGATTTGCTCGACAGTTTTTTAAATTCCCACATACATACAGTAAGTGTGTTGCCCATATGCTACAGTAACATTGATGCTGGAATTTAAATATATTAAAAGTACTTTTTTAGGGGCTGGCGTCTGTGGCTTTAATTCTAATGAGCTGTGTTTGTTCAAGTGTGTGTTGCAATAATCACTATTGTGCATTTCATCCACATTTTACATGAACACTCCAGAAGACATTTCGGCTTTCTGTGGGTGTAGTTAGTTTGGTGTGTTTTGAGTTTATGTGTGTGAATGTTTGTCTGTCCGTCTGAGCTGGTCCTGCGATGAGGTGGCGATTTGTCCAGGGTGTAACCTGCCTTCCGCCCAAGTGCAGCTGGGATAGGCTCCAGCCACCTTTGAGACCCCGGGATAAGCGGTAGAAGGTGGATGGATGGTTTATGTTTGGTGTTCTATATTTAATTGACCACTAGTGGTTGTAATGAGCATCCCAAACCTAATCTTCTATGCAGGATGTTCTTTCTTCAAGCGCGTTATGACCGGCCGAGAAGGGAGTACTTTGATGGTCTAGTCGCTACATACACTGTAGGGATGTAACAACATGAACATTTCACTACAAAGCTATGTAGACCAACATAGTCACGGTTTTGTTGAGTTTCCCCAAAAGTACTTTTTGTCTGGCAGAAGAAACATGAAATATTGGTCCGGCTTCATAAAAGCTGTGTTATTGTAATTTGAATACTAAATAATATTTTGTTTTAATTTGAAAAGGTTTTAGAGGGGTTACGACATTTGTAATGAGGAAAGACGTTAATGACGATTAGCACGCTACAGGTGGCTTCTCTAGTAAATTAGCAGCATTTTTGTCCCTGAGTTTATTAAAGTGCGGTTATCAAATACGGTTTTAGGAGATTATTTATTTAAGATTGCACTACTAACTGTCAGGAGTTTCACTGCAATTTATCATTAATATCGGTAATCGTTCAATTCCTAATAACTCGGCACTTATATAACATAATATATTTTCTATATCGCATACAACAATATAACATTAAAAGGGAACTCCGGACTGCACTTTTTGTTTTTTTGTTTTTTTGCCCATCATTCACAATCGTTATGTAAGACAAAAACACATGTTTTTCTTTTTTTAAACAATCTAACTCATAAATAAACGTCAATCAAAAATGAGCCAAGAATTTTGCCAAGGGGAGTTGCTCTATTCTGCTTATTAAACGCTCTAAAAAACATCTAAAAACCTCTATCGACGTTTTATATACACATTGTAAGTATATGTAATGTGGTAACAGGCACAGTGATAATAACATGGAATATTTGCGTATTTTGTTCATTCTAAGAATAAGGCGGTGTACTGTATTAATTTCACAAACACATCCCAATGTTCGCTATTTCCTTCACCAACAACTACTACTACTCATGCAGACTTCATGAGAACGATTACTCTGAGACAAAAGATGATCCACAACCCTATCTTTTTGAGCCTGAATATAAGGAGGAAGAAGTTTTAGAAACTGTGTGTGAAACAGATCCAGCTTGAGTTAAACACTAAGCATCATTTGGCACTATTGCTAAGTGGGGTCTAAGTTGAATATCAACCTTTTCTAACTTCTCGGTTTATGTCCACATCTTTTTACCAACCAGATTTGAGTCATACTTTATAATCTAGAATCAACTTTTACCAGCTCAGTGGCAATGCTGCAGCTCACCGGTTCAGTATGTCGATATTAGTTAGCGCTCTGTGATCAAGGCGCCACTAAAAATAGCGAGCGATTATGATAACAATATCGCCAATACTTGGTTAAAGGAGATGTAAATGGACTCAGTATTGTTGGAGTTTTTTGGATGGTTTTTTTTTAGAAAGGGGGCAATTGCTTTTCTTGTCGTTCTCGCCAGTTCCAGGTCCAAATTGTCTGTCAAAGTGTTCCAATTTGTCAGATTATATTACCAGCTATCTATTTTTCAGGTGAAATGCATGATTTATGATCTAGAATAAACTTACAGGGAGCAGGGAAACGAGAAAGCAGCAGACCACTCGATGATGTAAACATAAGCACACAGGAAGTGATCACGGCACCACTATAAATAGTTTGTCTGTGTTAGCGTTTATAAGAATAATGTCACTAATACTTGGTTATTATTCAAGTCACAAAGCGTAAATTGAGTATTGTTGGTGGTTTTTGAATGGTTATTTATTGAAATGTATGGGCGAAATAGTGGAGCTCCCATTGGCTCCACTGTAAGCAGTTTTTTATTTATTTAATATTTAGAATGCATTTAAAAAATCCATCCGTCGTCATGTCTTTCATAATGAACGATGGGCAAACTAAAAAAAAAAAGTGCAGTTTCCCTTTAAAGAAAATGGACAGAAGGAAAACTACAAATCCCGTTTCCATATGAGTTGGGAAATTGTGTTAGATGTAAATATAAACGGAATACAATGATTTGCAAAACATTTTCAACCCATATTCAGTTGAATATGCTACAAAGACAACATATTTGATGTTCAAACTGATAAACATTTTTTTTTTTTGCAAATAATCATTAACTTTAGAATTTGATGCCAGCAACACGTGACAAAGAAGTTGGGAAAGGTGGCAATAAATACTGATAAAGTTGAGGAATGCTCATCAAACACTTATTTGGAACATCCCACAGGTGAACAAGCAAATTGGGAACAGGTGGGTGCCATGATTGGGTATAAAAGTAGAATCCATGAAATGCTTAGTCATTCTCAAACAAGGATGAGGCAAGGGTCACCACTTTGTCAACAAATGCGTGAGCAAATTGTTGAACAGTTTAAGAAAAACCTTTCTCAACCAGCTATTGCAAGAGATTTAGGGATTTCACCATCTACGGTCCGTAATATCGTCAAAGGGTTCAGAGAATCTGGAGAAATCACTGCACGTAAGCAGCTAAGCCCGTGACCTTCAGGCTGTACTGCATCAACAAGCGACATCAGTGTGTAAAGGATATCACCACATGGTCTCAGGAACACTTCAGAAACCCACTGTCAGTAACTACAGTTGTTCGCTACATCAATCAATCAATCAATCTTTATTTATATAGCCCTAAATCACAAGTGTCTCAAAGGGCTGCACAAGCCACAACGACATCCTCGGTACAAAGCCCACATACGGGCAAGGAAAAACTCACCCCAGTGGGACGTCGATGTGAATGACTATGAGAAACCTTGGAGAGGACCGCATATGTGGGTAACCCCCCCCCCCCCCCCCCCCCCCCTCTAGGGGAGACCGAAAGCAATGGATGTCGAGTGGGTCTGACATAATATTGTGAGAGTCCAGTCCATAGTGGATCCAACATAATAGTAAGAGTCCAGTCCATAGTGGGGCCAGCAGGACACCATCCCGAGCGGAGACGGGTCAGCAGCGTAGAGATGTTCCCAGCCGATGCACAGGCGAGCGGTCCACCCCGGGTCCCGACTCTGGACAGCCAGCACTTCATCCATGGCCACCGGACCTGTGCCACCCCCCCCCCCCCCCCCCCCTCAAGGAAAAGGGGAGCAGAGGAGAAAAGAAAAGAAACGGCAGATCAACTGGTCTAACAGGGGGGCTATTTAAAGGCTAGAGTATACAAATGAGTTTTAAGATGGGACTTAAATGCTTCTACTGAGGTAGCATCTCTAATTGTTACCGGGAGGGCATTCCATAGTACTGGAGCCCGAATAGAAAACGCTCTATAGCCCGCAGACTTTTTTTGGGCTCTGGGAATCACTAATACGCCGGAGTTCTTTGAACGCAGATTTCTTGCCGGGACATATGGTACAATGCAATCGACAAGATAGGACGGAGCTAGACCGTGTAGTATTTTATACGTAAGTAGTAAAACCTTAAAGTCACTTCTTAAGTGCACAGGAAGCCAGTGCAGGTGAGCCAGTATAGGCGTAATATGATCAAACTTTCTTGTTCTTGTCAAAAGTCTAGCAGCCGCATTTTGTACCAACTGTAATTTTTTAATGCTAGACATAGGGAGACCCGAAAATAATACGTTACAGTAGTCGAGACGAGACGTAACAAACGCATGAATAATGATCTCAGCGTCGCTAGTGGATAAAATAGAACGAATTTTAGCGATATTATGGAGATAAAGAAGGCCGTTTTAGTAACACTCTTAATGTGTGATTCAAACGAGAGAGTTGGGTCGAAGATAATACCCAGATTCTTTACTGATTCGCCTTGTGTAATTGTTTGGTTGTCAAATGTTAAGGTGGTATTATTAAATAAATGTCGGTGTTTAGCAGGACCGATAATCAGCATTTCCGTTTTCTTGGCGTTGAGTTGCAAGAAGTTAGCGGACATCCATTGTTTAATTTCATTAAGACACGCCTCCAGCTGACTACAATCCGGCGTGTTGGTCAGCTTTAGGGGCATGTAGAGTTGGGTGTCATCAGCATAGCAATGAAAGCTAACACCGTATTTGCGTATGATGTCGCCTAGCGGCAGCATGTAAATACTAAAGAGTGCAGGGCCAAGAACCGAACCCTGAGGAACTCCGCACGTTACCTTAACATAGTCCGAGGTCACATTATTATGGGAGACGCATTGCATCCTGTCAGTAAGATAAGAGTTAAACCACGACAAAGCTAAGTCTGACATACCAATACGTGTTTTGATACGCTCTAATAAAATATTATGATCGACGGTATCGAAAGCAGCGCTAAGATCAAGAAGCAGCAACATAGATGACGCATCAGAATCCATCGTTAGCAGTAGATCATTAGTCATTTTTGCGAGGGCTGTCTCCGTAGAGTGATTTGCCCTGAAACCGGATTGAAAAGGTTCACAGAGATTGTTAGACACTAAGTGTTCATTTAGCTGCTGTGCGACAATTCTTTCGAGGATTTTCGAAATAAAGGGAAGGTGGGACACCGGTCGGTAGTTTACCATGAGGTCAGGATCAAGGTTAGGTCTTTTGAGCAAAGGATGAATAACCGCTTTCTTGAATGCTAGGGGAACAGTGCCAGAGGAAAGTGATAAGTTTATAATATTTAGCACTGATGGACCTAATAATACAAAAAGCTCCTTGATAAGTTTCCCAGGAAGTGGGTCAAGTAAACATGTTGTTTGTTTTATCCCACTTACACGCTGTAATAGTTCCTCTAATGTTATTTCATCAAAAAGAGAGAGACTATTTTGTATTGCAGTATCCGTCGTAGATACAGTTGTATCTGTGTTCATAGAACCCAGTTGTAGCTGGGATGCGTTGTCTTTAATCTCCTTTCTAATGTGTTCAATTTTCTTATTAAAGAAATTCATAAAGTCATCTGCCAAGTGGGTGGAGCTATTGGGAGGAGTCCCTTGTTGGGTTAGCGATGCTACTGTACTAAACAAAAATTTAGGGTCGTTTTTGTTGAGGCGGATGAGATTTGAGTAATATTTAGCTTTAGCTAAGGTAAGCATGCGTTTATACGATATTAAACTATCACTCCATGCTTACATCTATAAGTGCAAGTTAAAACTCTCCTATGCAAGGCGAAAACCGTTTATTAACAACACCCAGAAACGCCGTCGGCTTCGCTGGGCCTGAGCTCATCTAAGATGGACTGATACAAAGTGGAAAAGTGTTCTGTGGTCTGACGAGTCCACATTTCAAATTGTTTTTGGAAACTGTGGACGTGGTGTCCTCAGGACCAAAGAGGAAAGGAACCATCCGGATTGTTATAAGCGCAAAGTTGAAAAGCCAGCATCTGTGATGGTATGGGGGTGTATTAGTGCCCAAGACATGGGTAACTTACACATCTGTGAAGGCACCATTAATGCTGAAAGGTACATACAGGTTTTGGAGCAACATATGTTGCCATCCAAGCAACGTTACCATGGATGCCCCTGCTTATTTCAGCAAGACAATGCCAAGACACATGTTACATCAACGTGGCTTCATAGTAAAAGAGTGCGGGTACTAGACTGGCCTGCCTGTAGTCCAGACCTGTCTCCCATTGAAAATGTGTGGCGCATTATGAAGCCTAAAATGCCACAATAGAGACCCCCGGACTGTTGAACAACTTAAGCTGTACATCAAGCAAGAATGGGAAAGAATTCCACCTGAGAAGCTTAAAAAATGTGTCTCCTCAGTTCCCAAACGTTTACTGAGTGTTGTTAAAAGGAAAGGCCATGTAACACAGTGGTGAACATGCCCTTTACCAACTACTTTGGCAAGTGTTTCAGCCATGAAATTCTAAGTTAATTATTATTTGCAAAAAAAAAAATAAAGTTTATGAGTTTTAACATCAAATATCTTGTCTTTGTTGTGCATTCAATTGAATATGGGTTGAAAAGGATTTGCAAATCATTCTATTCCGTTTATATTTACATCTAACACAATTTCCCAACTCATATGGAAACGGGTTAGTATATTAGCAACACTAGTATAGCTATGTAAGCTAGAGTGCTAACATTAGAGCTGTATTTGACTAGAACACCAAGTGTATTCCCCTGGAGAAAAAAACAAACGATAAAACGAAAGGCTTTCATTATTTTATAACGTCACAACACAGCTTGTCTCCAAACCCTCTGGCGGAGATTGATGTGCAGCTCCAAAAAATCTAATCTCGCCTCTAAAGCGACGCGGATCCCGAAGCTGTGATTGGTAGGCTTTTTTTAGTGCTTTATCGTCCGTATGTGTTTTTTTCCTTCTTGCGAAGAAGCCGCTTTTAAATATGCCAAAACAAACGAAACAATGAAGCAAATTAATGAGTGTCTTAGCGAAGACATTTGTAAAACAAAAGTGACTTGTGTTCCTAATCGATTAGTTCCAGCTTCAACTGTGATCTGGATGTCGCTTCAGTTGCCATGTTTTTTCATATGAGTACGTTTAATATATACTCAATAACAATCTTAAAGGAAGACTACACTTGTTATTTGGAATTTTGCCTCTCATCCTTATGTAAGACAAGCACACATGATTTGTTTCTGTTTTTATGCATTCTTAATAGTAAATAAGTCTCAGCAAAAGTTTGATTACAATGGAGGCGAAGGCAAATGCTCTATTCTGCCTAAAAATCACTCAAGAAAAACATTTAAACACTTCCATCAACGTTTTATATATATGCTGTAAGTATATACTTACAGCTTAGAACATCTGGAAGGAAAGGACACACACGTGCGGATGTTGTTCCTGGACTTCAGCTCAGCATTCAACACCATCATCCCGCAGCACTTGGTGAGCAAACTGGCCCCCCTTGGATTCAGTGCCCCCCTATGCAACTGGCTGCTTGACTTCCTCACAGACAGACCCCAATCTGTGAGAGTGGGTAACAACGCCTCCAGTGCCATCTCCCTGAGCACCGGCTCCCCCCAGGGCTGCGCCCTGAGTCCGCTGCTGTTCACGTTGATGACCCATGACTGCTGCGCCAGGTCCACTACCAACCACATTGTGAAGTATGCGGACGGCACGACAGTAGTGGGCTTCATCCGTGACAACAACGACATGGACCACAGGGAAGAGGTGAAACATCTGGTTGACTGGTGCAGAGCCAACAACCTGGTCCTGAATGTCAACAAGACCTAGGAGATCGTCGTTGACTTCAGGAAGCACCAGTCCAGCCACGCTCCACTCTACATCAACGGCACAGCGGTGGAGATAGTAAGCAGCACCAAGTTCATGGGGGTGCAGATAACTGACAATATAACCTGGTCCCTACACACCGGAGCTCTTGTAAAAAGAGCTCAGCAGCGCATGCACTTTTTGCGTCGGATGAAAAGAGCACAGCTCCCTCCCCCCATTCTCACCACATTCTACAGAGGCACTATAGAGAGCCTGCAGACCAACAGCATCTCTGTCTGGACTGGAGCCTGCAATGCCTCAGACTGGAAGTCTCTCCAGAGAGTGGTGAGGACGGCGGAAAAGATCATCAGGACTCCTCTTCCTCCTATCCAGGAGATCGCAAAAAGCCGCTGCCTGACCAGGGCTCAGAAAATCTGCAAAGACTCCTCCCACCCCCACCAAGGACTGTTTTCACTGCTGGACTCTAGAAAGAGGTTCCGCAGACTCCGAAGCAGAACCTCCAGGTTCTGTAACAGCTTCTTCCCTCGGGCCGTAAGACTCTTGAACGCATCATAATTAAATTATCCCCTCAACTCCCCCCAAAATGGATTAACTCGCTGGAATAAAAAAAACAATATAACATACATCCATAAATGTGGACGCATGTGAAAAAGTGCAATATATTTATCTGTACAGTAATCTATTTATTTATTTATTTATATATATTTATATATATTTATTTATTTTATATATATATATATATATATATATATATATATATATATATATATATTTATATATTATTTATATATCCTGCACTACCATGAGCTTATGTAACGAAATTTCGTTCTTATCTGTGCTGTAAAGTTCAAATTTTAATGACAATAAAAAGGAAGTCTAAGTGTAAGTCATATACGTAATGTAGTAATAAGTACATTCATAATAACATGTAGTATTTACGTATTTTGCTCATTTTAAGCATACAGCAGCGCATTGATTTCCGTTTGTAACAAAAACGCATCACAACATTCACTTTTTCTTTCAACAATAACAAACTACTACTAATCATTCCACATTTCATGAGAGCCAACAATCATAATAAAACATCACTTACTGTACAATATCTGCTGTCATTTGGATGCCAACTGTTAGGATGTCGATTTATTCCCGTTTAGATAAAGAATGACTCATAGTCCTTGTGAAGAAACAAGGGGTGAGGAACCTAGCGTCTTTTCGGGTGTTTTTCGTCTTTTCTGGGTGTAAATTGGCTGTTAAAGCGTACCAACTTCTCAGTTTATGGCTACATTTGTCTACTATCAAGGTTAGAGGCAATATATATAACCTAGATTAACTTTCACGAGCTTAGAGGTGAGAGAGCAGCTCACCAGCTCAGAATGTCAATACAGCAGCATTAGGTAGTTTCCTCTCTCTGATCAATGCGTCGCTAAAAAAATGTCCTTGACGTTAGCTCTTATAATAACAATATTGCTAATACTTGGTTAATATTCATGTCAAGAAATGTGAATGGAGTATTGTCGGTGCTTTTTGGATAGTTATTTATTGGGTTTTATGGTCGGAATAGACGCAATGACGTCATGACTCCCAAAGGCTCCATTGTAAGCAGTCTTTTATTTATGTTTATTTAGGAGTTAGAATGCATAAAAAAAAGGAAATGTGTCACCGTGTCTCATAAGGATTTAAATTATTGGCAACATTCAAAAAAATAGTGCAAGTCAACAGTTTTATTATGTATAGAATTACATTGAAAAAAATGGACCTTTAGGTGCAGACTCTCCTAAACATGAGTTTCCTCCAAAGTGCACTCAGTTGATCCTCCAAGTGTGCGTTAACAACGTATTATATAATCGCTATTGGCTTCCTATCCGCACAACTTAATGAAGATAGTAAACAATCACATTAAGTGCTGCCCAAGAAGCCGGGGAGAAGACTTAATGTTTCCAGCTACTTGTTTCCTTCAGGCTATAAAGTTGGCCATATAGCTGCATTAAGTCTATAAATGTTTAATGATACCAATGCATGTAAGCATCAAATGATTCAATACTTGCTAACTTCATGCTGTAGACAGAGACGTCGGCATTTGATTCCAATAGCAAAATCAATGTTCTGCTTTTTTTCTTTCACTTTCGGTGTTGTTGTTGTTATTCTATACAGTTACTCTAGTGGGATTGTTGCTTGTATGTTTGTTAGTTAGGCCTCAAAATCACCATACTTTAAGATTTTAAAGAGAGATTAATGGGACACGTGGCGCGGTTGGGAGAGTGGCCGTGCCAGCAACCTGAGGGTTCTTGGTTCGATCCCCAGCTTCTACCATTCTAGTCACGTCCGTTGTGTCTTTGAGCAAGACACTTCACCCTTGCTCCTGATGGGTTGTGGTTAGCGCATTGCATGGCAGCTCCCACCATCAGTGTGTGAATGTGTGTGTGAATGGGTGAATGTGGAAATAGTGTCAAAGCGCTTTGAGTACCTTGAAGGTAGAAAAGTGCTATACAAGTATAACCCATTTACCTGTTGATAAAATAGTCCTCTGTGTGAAATTATATATGCTTTAGACTGTAAAACAGCCCTAAGAACCATTTGTGGTACTCCAAAGTAAAACAAGAGCGAGGCAAGATGATTCAAGCTTGTGCCAAAGTGATTTAATAATTGATGAAATCGATAATACATTTTATTTCACTCTTCAGGGCGAGCTTGCCACTTTGTGAGCGGGTCTATTCATTCACTTAGCCATATTTCCCAAGATGTCTACCTGAGGGATCAATTGGTTTGGTAATTAACTTTGCTCATTGCTAATATTTCTTAACACAGTCTCATGGCTATTTGTATGCAGAGCAGCGACTGACTCCATCTTACATCCTCCAAAGCACTCACACTCCATTTCTGTCGAATGGAAATATGACAACAGCAATACAAAGTCAGCTTTTAAAAATGCCTGCTTGTTCACAGTTAAACTTTAAATGACACTTGTTGTGTCCACAGTGGGTAGTCTTCAAAATGCATTGGAAGACATGCTAGCATGCATTTAATCAATCAATCAATGTTTATTTATATAGCCCTAAATACAAATAGTGATTAAAGTTAATAAAGCTTTCTTCAAAGTTTAGTAAACATTAGACAAATGGTCAATTACATATAGCTACTATGTCCCATTTGTCCCCCTGCAAATGCATGCTTGATGGTGGCCAGTTTTTTTGTAAACTATCTACCCAAGAATGTACAAC
Organism: Nerophis lumbriciformis; assembly: GCF_033978685.3. NCBI lineage: Eukaryota > Metazoa > Chordata > Actinopteri > Syngnathiformes > Syngnathidae > Nerophis > Nerophis lumbriciformis. The sequence goes on from NC_084548.2 coordinate 55,304,227, forward strand.
ACATTTTCTCAACAAAAGAGGATAAATCTAACCTGAGAGAAAAATCTAGCTTGAAACTTTTGGATGCATGTGCAAAATTTAAAGGGGAACTGCACGTTTCTTTTAATTTTTGCCTATCGTTCGCGATAATTATTAAAGACATGACGACGGCTGTATTTTCTTTAATGCATTCTAGCCCGTAAATAAACGTAAATAAAAGTCTGCTTACAGTGAAGCCAATGGGAAGTCTTCTATTTTGGCCATAAAACCCAAAAAATAACCATCCAAAAAGCACCAAAAAGACTCAATTTACATTTTGTGACTTGAATGTTAACCAAGTATTAGTGCTATTGTTATTATAAGCGCTAACGCAGACAAAACAATTATAGCAGCGCTGCGATCCCAAGCATGTGTGCCAATGCTAACATGATCGACTGATCTGCTGCTTCTTTGCTTCCTTGCTCGTAAAACTTCTTTTGAGATCATAAATCATACCTCTCACATAGATAATAGAAGAATGAGGGCATATTACGACAAGTTGGTACACTTTGACACCCAATTTAAACCTGGAAATGGCGAGAATGACACAAAAAGACGCCTGGTTCCACACACCCTTTTTTGTCGAAAGGTTTATGAGTTATTCTTCATCTAAATGGGAATATATGAACATCATAGCAGTCGGCATCCTAATGACAGCAGACATTGTACAGTAAGTGTTATTTTTTTTACGTTTGTTGTCTCTCATAAAGTCTGCAGTGAGCAGAAACCAGCGATGTTGGAAAAAAAAGCGAACGTTGTGATACGTTTTTGAAATTAATGTGCCGCGTATGCCTTAAATGAGCAAATGATGTACATTTTACATGTTATTATAAATGTGCCTGTTACTACATTTTATATATACTTACAGCATGCATATAAAACCTTAATTTAGGTGTTTGGATGTTTTTAAGGGCTTTATAGGCATAATAGAGCGGCTCCCATAAGCGGCCTTTAGACCGCATCTATTTAATATTTAGATTGCATTAAAAAATAAAATATACATCGATGGGCAAAATTCCAAAAAAGTGCAGTTTCATATCAGTATGTGGAATTAAACTATGGAATGGATTACGCAAATAAGTCAAACAATGTACTGATGTGATCCAGTTTAATATGATCCAGTTTAAGAGACTGTTCAAACTCAATGTGTTTAAAAATAACAAGGAAGAAGAATTGTGAGAAACGTCTTGAACCTTATTGAAAATGAAATAATCGTATTCATGTGAATCATAACTGACTTTATTGTTTAATAGAACTGAGGTATTTATAACTCATTGATTTTAGTCGTGTTACATAATGAGAACAGAAAGTGAGCATGTGTTAGTAATTGTTATAAATTAGAAAACGGGTGCTTCTTCCCATTCCTTTTCGAACATGTTGTAAAAAGAAATTAATATATGTGAAATATGTGATGTATCATCTTCTAACTGTATGCATGTTCGAAATAAACTTAAACCATAACCGTAGCCATCTTCCTCGAATTGTACTAAAATGCGCTTGTCAGACCCCTAAAGATTTGTACCAAATTGGGTGGTGATTCGGATAAACACCTAAAAATACAGTCGATATTTTGTAGAGCGCAATGATTGTGAGAACATTCAAGTCTGCCCCACTTATGTGGTCAAACTTGGGCTTTCAAGCGGGTTAGCGCCAACATGTGGTGTATTTGTCTGTCACATCATTTTTCTTTTTGTGGGGCTGGCCGACTCGTACGTGCTAAAATTGCCTTTTCTTATAAAAAGTAGCGTTTAGTTCGAACTTATATCTGTCAATGCAAAGAAAATGTTATATACAAGTTTCACTTTTGCATCTAATTGCCCATAACTGTGGTGCATTCAAAGATCCTCAATTAAAGTTAGAAACAGATGCATCACTAGTTTTTAAAGACAAGAGGAGACTTAACTCCCAGGAGATGCACTACTAATACTATGATAACAGTGTTGTGTCGTTAGGGCCAATAAGGCCTTCTCTGCTGGCCTAACATAAATGATGGTCATAGATTAATAAAAGTACATTTTAATCTACTTTCCATAAAGTATTCATCATATTCTCTTCATGTCTTATTAGACTCCAGTGTTGCTTGTTTTTTCCTTAGAGCTTTTATCCAATCAGAATTCAGCTAGCTTGTGGCCAGCGCTGTGTGAATTCTGTCAGATAGACAGTTGATAGACAGTTGCAATAGCCAATCAGATCACGAGTTGTTGACAGTAGCCCATCTCGGTAGCCTTACGCTAAACGTGACTGTGATTGGATTTTCACTTGTCACTACTAAGTGAGAATCCAATCACAAGTTGTAATTTGCGAAAAGCAGGAAGGGGCACCGGAGCCATACCCGGCCAACAGAGAAATCATCGGTTCTCACTTTTTTAACTCACAAAGAAAAAGTTCAAATATTTTATTTATTTATTTTTCCACATTTAATATGTTCTACAAGTATTTTAATTTTGGCAGTACCACGTAAGGCAGTGGTTCTCAACCTTTTTTCAGTGATGTACCCCCTGTGAACATTTTTTTAATTTAAGTACCCCCTAATCAGAGCAAAGTATTTTTGGTTGAAAAAAAGAGATAAATAAGTAAAATACAGCACTATGTCATCAGTTTCTGATTTATTAAATTGTATAACAGTGCAAAATATTGCTCATTTGTAGTGGTCTTTCTTGAACTATTTGGAAAAAAAGATATAAAAATAACTAAAAACTTGTTGAAAAATAAACAAGTGATTCAATTATAAATAAAGATTTCTACACATAGAAGTAATCATCAACTTAAAGTGCCCTCCTTGGGGATTGTAATTGAGATCCATCTGGATTCTAAACATTTCTTCACAAAAAAATAAATCTTTAACATCAATATTGTTGTTGCATTGTTGCATTGTAATGAATGGAATAGCCTACTTGATTTGATGTTCAGTTTATGAACTTACATTCATATTTTGTTGAAGTATTATTCAATTAATATATTTATAAAGGTACCAAGTACCCCCAGGGGTACACGTACCCCCATTTGAGAACCACTGACGTAAGGTATGTTTTAAATGCTGATGCGGGTTCATTAATTTTTAAATGTGCCAAAATATAGCCTGTTTTGCACACTGTTTTGGTGATTTAATGCCCGGTAGTGCACAAGTGTGTTTCTGTATAGCATTTCTCCAGCCTTGGTCATGTGGTGACATAAATGATGGTATTTTGAAGGGTATTTATTAAAGTCGGACTAAGTAGGAGATCACTGAAGGCCTAGGTGGGAAACGCACAGCCCGCCACTGTATGATAATAATGATGGATTATTATGATTTGAATTATCTACTGTTGATAATCCTATGTGTATCAGCTAATGTCTACTTTACTCCTGGCGGTAAAGGGGAACTTGACATTAAGTAAATAATGACAGGTTACTCTACGTGATAATTAAAATCCATATTCAGGCCACTTTTCTAAATAAAATACAGTTTTTAAAAACCAACACATGTTTAGTGGGTATATTTAGATATGTTAATCCCAAAAAAGTCAAAACCTATTTAAGGTTTTGACTTGTGTTATAAAAAGCCAGTTTCAAACAAATCCATCAATAATTAGTTTTTAGTGCATCTTATCATACAAAATATGTGTGTGTCTGTGACGGTGATGTTGCGGTTAGGGTGGGGATAGTGGGTCCAGAATTTAGTGTTACACCCACGATAGTGTGTACCATATTTTTCGGATTATAAATCGCTCCGGAGTATAAATCGCACCGGCCGAAAATGCATAATAAAGAAGGACAAAAGTAAATAAGTCGCATTTTTGGGGAAATGTATTTGATAAAACCCAACACCAAGAATAGACATATGAAAGGCAATTTAAAATAAATAAAGAATAGTGAACAACAGGCTGAATAAGTGTACGTTATATGAGGCATAAATAATCAACTGAGAACGTGCCTGGTATGTTAACGTCAGAGGTGGGACCAAGTCATTGTTTTGCAAGTCACAAGTAAGTCTCAAGTCTTTGCCCTCAAGTCCGAGTCAAGTCCCGAGTCAAGACAGGCAAGCCCCGAGTCAAGTCCAAAGTCAAGACTGGAAAGTCTCAAGTCAAGTCCTAAGTCCTGCATTTTGAGTTTCGAGTCCTTTCAAGTCCTTTTAACCACAGACTAATATATTAACACAGATTGTGTATGCTTTTCAAACGCTGTATTTATTTATTAAAACAAGTGCATTTTAAATTGCAGGAAAGAAAATTGTGCTGACATTGCACTTTATAATAGCACGATTAACCAGTCATTTTAAACATTAACTCATTCCTTTACAGAACAAACACATTGAAAAATAAAGTGCAAATGTACTTATTTGTACAAAAGTGTTAACATTGAAAAAACATGACATATACGTGAACATAACAAAAAAGTTGTACTTTTTATATGTCAGGGCCCTATGCTGCATTGCATTTGCAAAAGACCAAATTAGCCAAGAGTCTGTCAGTCATTTGTGCACGATGGGGGCGTAGTATGATGCCACCATGGCTGAAAACTCGCTCCACTGGAGCACTGGAGGCAGGCACTGCCAAGACTCTCATGGCCACTCGGAACAGTGAAGGAAGAGTCTTCATGTTCAATGCCCAGAACAAAAGGGGGGAGAGAGTTGTTTTGGGTTGGTGCACTACTTGTAAGTGTATCTTGTGTTTTTTATGTTGATTTAATTAAAAAAAGAAAAGAAAAAAAAAATATTTCTTGTGCGGCCCGATACCAATCGATCCACGGACCAGTACCGGGCCGTGGCCCGGTGGTTGGGGACCACTGAGGTAAACAACCAACAGTATGTCAGAAAGCTAGCTAAAACGGTACACATATTCATAATATAGTATACATTTTAACTGACCTTTATTTTACTATTTTTGTCTTTTTTTAGGTGGCTAAAATACGCGGTGCTGCTGACCGCCGTCTAACGTTACGTGTGATATATTGACTAACGTAACCCTGCTTAAAAAAAATCACTGAACAAAAAGTATGAATAAAGTAGTGAACTGCAACAGATTCCCGTGTTTGCAATAACGTTATAACGTTAGCAGTGAGTTTACAGCCTCACTGATTTAACTACACAGCAAATAAAAGTCACGTTACTTAGCCAATAAACGTTATCTTACATTCAAAACTTACCGTTCTTTGTGCAACTTCAAATGCCGGACGAAGTTGGAAGTTGTTGCCTCTCCATCAGTAATTTTCGAACCGCATGTGTTGCATACTGCAAACCGTTTTGTGTTGACCACCTCATAATTTTTATACCCAAACAAAATTATTTTAGGTATCATTTTTTGTTCACTGGCGTGTGGTTTGGACATGTCTTCTTCGTTGGTTGTCCTGCAATTTGATTGGATGAATGCTGTGTGATGAAAACAAAGTAGATCTAATTTGATTGGCTGTTGTACTGAGACCACACCAGCTGACACACGCAACGCTGATAGACAAGTACACAATGAAAAATACGGAGTGCTCCCAAATAACTTTTTCATCTTTGGGTTTTGGGGAAAGTAGCAAGTCATGTCAATTCAAAAGGCTCAAGTCCAAGTGAAGTCACAAGTCATTGATGTTAAAGTCTAAGTCGAGTTGCAAGTCTTTTTACATTTTGTCAAGTCGAGTCTAAAGTCATCAAATTCATGACTCAAGTCTGACTCGAGTCCAAGTCATGTGACTCGAGTCCACACCTCTGGTTAACGTAACATATTATGGTAAGAGTCATTCAAATAACTATAACATATAGAACATGCTATACGTTTACCAAACAATCTGTCACTCCTAATCGCTAAATCCCATGAAATCTTCTTCCTTACATGCTTTTCAATGAACTCGCAGAAACTGTCTACCTTGGATTGGAAGTCTGCTGGCAGTTTTTGGGACATCGTTGTCCTTGCTCTGATAGAGAGGCGATTGCGTTGCATGAAGCGGTAACACCAAGAAGGTCCTCCCGCGAAGTAATTTATATTCATCTCCTTGGTAACTAACTGGGCGTGGTGACGCAACTGGGCGTGGTGACGCAACCGTACGGTTGACGAGCCTCTCCCGGCAGCACGTTGTTCAAGCACCCATTTGTGAATTCGTTCCTCGAGCTGTCACCACCTAGCTTTTAGCCCGCGATTAGCTTTTTTAGTTTTCTTCATTTCAGTAAGAGTAGCCTCCGCTTTTCGCCAGTCCCTTACAAGTTTTCACTTACTCCAAACTTTCTTTCTGCTGCTCGATTGCCGTTTTCTGCTGCATATTTCACTACGTCCACCTTGTAACCTGCAGTATATGATTTCCTTTTCGGTGCCATTTTTGTTCAGCCCTTCTCAGTTTTTATAAGTTACCGCCAATGTTGAAATGATCAATTTTCATAGGTATGGAAGTAGTAGCAGGTAGCATCTTTTTTTTCACAATGCACTTCTGCCATGACCCGCCCCTGTCAAATTTTTATTGGCTGATATACGCCTAGTCCAGGGGTCGGCAACCCGCGGCTCTAGAGCCGTATGCGGCTCTTTAGCGCCGCCCTAGTGGCTCTATGGAGCTTTTTCAAAAATGTATGAAAAATGGAAAAAGTTGAGGGGAAAATATTTTTTGTGTTGTTTTAATATGGTTTCTGTAGGAGGACAAACATGACACAAACCTCCCTAATTGTTATAAATCACACTGTTTATATTAAACATGCTTCACTGATTCCAGTATTTGGCGAGCGCCGTTTTGTCCTACTAATTTTGGCGGTCCTTGAACTCACCGTAGTTTGTTTACATGTAGAACTTTCTCCGACTTTCTAGGACGTGTTTTATGCCACTTCTTTTTCTGTCTCATTTTGTCCACCAAACTTTTAACGTTGTGCATGAATCCACAAAGGTGAGTTTTGTTGATGTTATTGACTTGTGTGTAGTGCTAATCAGACATATTTGGTCACTGCATGACTGCAAGCTAATCGATGCTAACATGCTATTTAGGCTAGCTATATGTACATATTGCATCATTATGCCTCATTTGTAGGTATATTTGAGGTCATTTATTTTCCTTTAAGTCCTCTTAATTCAATTTATATCTCATGACACACTATCTGTATGTAATATGGCTTTTATTTTTTTGCGGCTCCAGACAGATTTGTTTTTGTATTTTTGGTCCAATATGGCTCTTTCAACATGTTGGGTTGCCGACCCCTGGCCTAGTCTCTAACGTGAATAAGATAAATAATATTATTTGATATTTTACGGTAATGTGTAAATAGTTTCACACATAAGTCGCTCCAGAGTATAAATCGCACCCCGGCCAAACTATGAAAAATACTGCGACTTATAATCCGAAAAATACGGTAGTTGTAAATTGAATATCTTAGTTAGTATTCATTCAAGTATTGTGTGTTACGTTTTGATAATCAATCAATCACAATTTATTTATTTATTTGTATTGCCCGCCGATTCTGTTCATAACTTTTATGGACAGAATTTCTAGGCGCAGTCAAGGCGTTGAGGGGATCTGGTTTGGTGGCTGCAGGATTAGGTCTCTGCTTTTTGCAGATGATGTGGTCCTGATGGCTTCATCTGGCCAGGATCTTCAGCTCTCACTGGATCGGTTCGCAGCTGAGTGTGAAGCGACTGGGATGAGAATCAGCACCTCCAAGTCCGAGTCCATGGTTCTCTCCCGGAAAAGGGTGGAGTGCCATCTCCGGGTTGGGGAGGAGATCTTGCCCCAAGTGGAGGAGTTCAAGTACCTCGGAGTTTTGTTCACGAGTGAGGGAAGAGTGGATCGTGAGATTGACAGGCGGATCGGTGCGGCGTCTTCAGTAATGCGGACGCTGTGTCGATCCGTTGTGGTGAAGAAGGAGCTGAGCCGGAAGGCAAAGCTCTCAATTTACCGGTCGATCTACGTTCCGATCCTCACCTATGGTCATGAGCTTTGGGTTATGACCGAAAGGACAAGATCACGGGTACAAGCGGCCGAAATGAGTTTCCTCCGCCGGGTGGCGGGACTCTCCCTTAGAGATAGGGTGAGAAGCTCTGCCATCCGGGGGGAGCTCAAAGTAAAGCTGCTGCTCCTCCACATCGAGAGGAGCCAGATGAGGTGGTTCGGGCATCTGGTCAGGATGCCACCCGAACGCCTCCCTAGGGAGGTGTTTAGGGCACGCCCGACCGGTAGGAGGCCGCAGGGAAGACCCAGGACACGTTGGGAAGACTATGTCTCCCGGCTGGCCTGGGAACGCCTCGGGGACCCACAGGAAGAGCTGAACGAAGTGGCTGGGGAGAGGGAAGTCTGGGCTGCCCTGCTTAGGCTGCTGCCCCCGCGACCCGACCTTGGATAAGCGGAAGAAGATGGATGGATGGAAGGGTATTGCCCGCCAAGTCCATTACCTTAGTGGTACCTTAGTGAAAATGTTCAAAACTGTTAAGTCTACTTTAGCACATGCTCTACTCCTACCTTCTCTCTAAATTAGTCGCCGTGAATGAAATACTCCCACTAAATGGGACATCGAAACAATACCGATGTGTGTTGTTGGTGTCTCTAATGAGGCTCAAGGCGCTGCGCTGCTGTGGAAGTGAACGTGCGGAACCTGGGTGAACGCTGAACAGGACAATTATAGGATGCACCTCTCCGAGCAAGACATTCTGGCAAAAAGCCATAAAAAAGCCACAGAGGGAGAATTTTAATTTGTGAGAATGGCTCTATAAGTTGACCGCTACACAGATTGGGTGAGGTAAAAAGACGATTGTCCATTAATGATCTCCACCTGGTGGGCTGTGTAGAATCTCAGCATAATGCTGACAATGACAATAGGGAATGGGATGGCAACAACATAAAAGAGGCTGATTCATTTAGCCACCACTGACTGTTTTTTTTTAATCAGCTCTTCACTTTGCATCTGTTTTCCGCACGCCCGCAGTGTTGGTAGGAAACATAAAAAAGTATGATTGGAAGCAACAGTGATGAGAGCTTTCCTAGGTGTCGTCAAATCCTCCTCCCAGCGGCGACATCGCAGATGGAGGACAGTTAGAGGAATCAACAAAGCCGCACATCACTTTCTCGATCTCAAGGCTGAGCGCTAATATCACAACGTGTAATTCAAACAGGATAAATAACCACTCAAATAAATGCTAAGGGTGTTGTGTCATTTTACACAAGCACAAGATTCAGACACATTCATCAACTACATAGAACACTCATTAACAGCCCCATAAGCCAATTAACAAATTAACACGTTATTTCTTCCATTGTGTGTTGATAAAACCTCTGCGGAAATCTTGCTATTCAGTATGATTCCATCTAGCCGTCCAGAATGAAATAATTATTTAAAATCGACAATTATATTAATGAAATACAGTACACAACAATACAAAATAATAGGGCTGTGAATCTTTCGATTCAATATAGATTCTTGGGGTCACGTTTCGATTCAAAATCTTTTCTTTTTTCAATTCAACACGATTCTCGATTCAAAAACGATTTTTTCCTGATTCAAAACGATTCTCTATTCATTCAATACATAGGATTTCAGCAGGATCTACCCCAGTCTGCTGACATGCAAGCGGAGTAGTATATTTTTGTAAAAAGCTTTTATAATTGTAAAGGACAATGTTTTATCAACTGGTTGCAATAATGTAAATTTGTTTTAACTATTAAATGAACCAAAAATATGACTTATTTTATCTTTGTGAAAATATTGGACACAGTGTGTTGTCAATCTTATGAGATGCGATGCAAGTGTAAGCCACTGTGACACTATTGTTCTTTTTATTTTATTTTATAAATGTCTAATGATAATGTCAATGAGGGATTTTTAATCACTGCTATGTTGAAATTGTAACCAATGTTGATACTGTTGTTGATAATATTCATTTTTGTTTCACTACTTTTGGTTTGTTCTGTGTCGTGTTTGCGTCTCCTCTCAATTGCTCTGTTTATTGCAGTTCTGAGTGTTGCTGGGTCGGGTTTGGTTTTGGAATTGGATTGCATTGTTATGGTATGGCTGTGTATTGTTTTGTTGGATTGATTAATTAAAAAAAAAAAAAAAAAAATAAAAATAAAAAAATAAAAAAATAAATAAATAAAAAATAAATAAAAAAAATAAAAAATCGATTTTTTAAAAATGAGAATCGATTCTGAATCGCACAACGTGAGAATTGATTTTTTCCCACACCCCTACAAAATAAATAACATCAATCTTTATTAAAGGGGACCTCTGATTATTTTAATCTACATTTAAAACACATATTTGTTGGCTAGATAATATGTATTGGATATGCTTTGGTTTAAATTTTGCTCCACAGTCACTTTTATAACCTGTCTTTTGAGTCTGTCTGCAAAATGCTCGATTGGGGAAGCATTGCCAGATTGCAAATTAAACCACGGCCCACATATATATATATATATATATATATATATATGCATATATATATATATATATATATATATATATATATATATATATATATAGGCAGCACTGTGTCAGAGGGGTTAGTGCGTCTGCCTCACAATACGAACTTCCTGAGTAGTCCTGGGGTCAATCCCGGGCTCGGGATCTTTCTGTGTGGAGTTTGCATGTTCTCCCCGTGACTGCGTGGGTTCCCTCCGGGTACTCCGGGTACTCCGGCTTCCTCCCACCTCCAAAGACATGCACCTGCGGATAGGTTGATTGGCAACACAAAAAATTGGCCCTAGAGTGTGAATGTGAGTGTGAATGTTGTCTGTCTATCTGTGTTGGCCCTGTGATGAGGTGGCGACTTGTCCAGGCTGTACCCCGCCTTCCGTCTGATTGTAGCTGAGATAGGCTCCAGCGCCCCCCGCGACCCTGAAGGGAATAAGCGGTACACAATGGATGGATGGATATATATATATATATATATATATATATATATATATATATATATATATATATATATATATATATATAGCCAAGTGAAAAGGTTTGGACAGACACAGTAAAAAATTTACTTCTAATACATTATATAGAATTACCTGGTTACAACTTTAGGCACACCTGTACACTCTGCGCTCATGCCAAACTGCTTACAATTTGACGCTTTGGCTTTCTTTAATCAATCATCAATCAAAGTTTACTTATAAACCCCTAATCACAAATGTCTCAAAGGCCTGCACAAGCCACAGCGACATCCTTGGCTCAGATCCCATAACACGAGTATCCAACATTGTAACTACATGTATTTTCAATTAAATTCGACAGAATTTAAATTATTCTAACATTATTAAGAGAAGGCTCAGAATTGCAACATTTTATTAAAAATTACACATTTCTATGTTGTTGAAAGCCACAAAGTTAATTCAACAATATTACTCACTAAAAGTGCCTCAATTGACACCAAGTTGACAGCTTGTTTCCTCTTTGCAAAAGTCCTCAAATTTGCAACAATTTGAACACGCAGACATACTAATTGTCTCGCCTTCACTTGTGAAATATCATCATTTTTATTGCCTATACCTAGATCAGAGGCTAATTTCATAGTGACGTCTAACCTGTTCAAGGTTATAGCTATAGTGCAGCCTCATTAGTAAACAATACCTAATAGCATGACCGCTATCAGGTAGCAAGAGCGTTTTTAGGCCATGTTCATTGTCACTATAATGGCAGCCTGCATTGAAAAGTGGCTCAAATTAGTATAATTATGCTAATGGCAGCCTTTCTAATGTATCATTAGCTGCACTCCCGCCCTGTGCCACTGTTGTGTACAAAGCCTCCGCCTCCATGTACAAAATATCCCAATCCATTTTAGCACTGCTGTGTGATGTCTCTTACTTCTACTGTGATTATTTTCAGCACAACAAGGTGTTTTCCATTTGATAGCCCTCGCCATGCACTATGTTGCAGGAGTTGCATAATAAATAGCACGTTTGAAAAGTGGAGCCCTGCTGGCTCGTTTGACTGTGTTCTTATTTGCATTCGGACAGCTTTTGCTTTTATTTGGTGCGTCTGAGCTCTTATATCTCGGAACACACCGTGTGTGAATAAACGACAGCCGGCAAACAGATGCAGGAGCATGCAATTACAATGTGCTACTTTGTTTCTGTTGATCTGGCTTCCCCCCCTGTAGGACTACACCACCATGCAGTTTTGTGCCAACAAACTGGATAAGAAGGACTTCTTTGGAAAGTCCGACCCCTTCATGGTCTTCTACAGGAGTAACGAGGATGGCACGTGAGTTTGTCTCGTCTTTGAGTTCAGCGGGGGGGTTCACGTTGGCTTATAGAAGCCAGGTAGGAGGGGGTGGACTTTAAAGGGAGGGGGGTCAGCGGAGTTACACAGGGATCCCTTGAACTCAGCAGCATACAGACGACTTGATCCAGGCAAGATTTCAAAGCAAACTCAATGTTCTCCTCAAGGTCCTCTTAAAGGTTTTAGTCAGCGGCACTTTAAATCACTGCTGACCTTCTTCCATAGGTTCACCATCTGCCACAAGACAGAAGTGGTGAAGAACACGCTAAACCCGACGTGGGAGCCCTTCTCCATCCCTGTGCGAGCGCTCTGCAATGGAGACTATGACAGGTGGGCGATATGGTGACGCACAGCACGATCCTTATGGAGTCTCATTTTTTTAATGTGAAGGTGTGTCAAATTGAGATGACACTGATTTTCTGTCTGCTACGCCAAAAGACCACCCCTGCAGGCCTGTCATGGTCAACATGAGTGAATAGCCCGGAATTGATAACATCAGTTGTAAACAGTTTGCTGCTGCAGGGGCCTTCTTCTTATCTTCCTTTTTTCCGCTTGCAGTAAAAGGGACATCTGAGCAGCATGGCTGTTTTTTGGCAGGATAATAACAGTGGAGTTGCTGTACTCCATAGAGCAGTGTTTTTCAACCACTGTGCCGCGGCACATTATCTAATTTCACCTATTTGGGCTAAAAATATTTTTTTGCAAACCAATAATTATAGTCTGCAAATGATGTGTTGTTGTTGACTGGTCAGTGCTGTCTAGAGCTCAACAGAGTGACTGTGTAATACTCTTCCATATCAGTAGGTGGCAGCAGGTAGATGTCGGAAACAGCGGGAGGCAGGGTACAGGTAAAAAGGTATCTAATGCTTAAACCAAAACTAAACAAAAGGTGAGTGCCCCTAAGAAAAGGCATTGAAGCTTACAGAAGGCTATGCAGAACAAAACTAAAACTGAACTGGCTACAAAGTAAACAAAAACAGAATGCTGGAGGACCGCAAATACTTACTGTGGAGCAAAGACAATGTACATCCGAACATGACATGACAATCAATAATGTCCCCACAAAGAAGAATAAAAACAACTAAAATATTCTTGATTGCTAAAACAAAGTAGATGCGGGAAATATCGCTCAAAGGAAGACATGAAACTGCTACAGGAAAATACCAAAAAAAGAGAAAAAGCCATCAAAATAGGAGCGCAAGACAAGAAGTAAAACACTACACACAGGAAAACAGCAGAAAACTCAAAATAAGTCAGGGCGTGATGTGACAGGTGGTGACAGTACACTTACTTTGAGACAAGAGCTATATTGATGCATGCTTGGTTATGGTTTAAAGTCATATCCAACAATTGTGACAACGACTTTTTACTGTCAACTGAGCTTCGTTTTTTAATGATTTCTGCTGGTGGTGTGCCTCCGCATTTTTTCAACGCAAAAAAATGTGCCTTGGCTCAAAAAAGGTTGACAAACACTGCCATAGAGGAAGCATGTGTGTGTAAGCATGAAATTGTGCGTCTAAACAGCCACCGTGTGTAGAAACTCACATTTTGACCCATATAGCACGCTGGGTGTCAACGGAGCATCTTTTGCTGCATTCAGCCTTTACTCACCTGGAAGTGAATTAGGTCAGACAGATGCATGGAAGCCATGGATGATGACTTTGAGGATTTGGATGGAGCAAAGTACTTACTGTGATTAAGGACTGTGTCTACGTCTCCCACTTAAATGGAACCTATATTGCAAAACCAACTTTTCTTACCTATTGGTATGTGTTATTGTGTATTTTTGATCTGCATAAGTCCCTAAAATTTGAAATCAAACCATGTAGGCAATAGCGGATATAATCATAAAACAGTCTAGCCTTCCTTCGTACTTCTTCCAATTTGTGTGACGTCAGCGGATATCTTCATATATGCATGGTTAACCTGAAGAGCCTTGAGAGAGTCCACCATTGTAGTCAATAAGTATGGAGCCAAAACACTGCCAGTAAGATTTGGTATAGAAAAAAAAAGATATTGTAGAAAATGATGTATTGGCACCAAAACAAGTTTTGGCAACAAATAAAAACAAAAATAGAAAAAATACAATATTTTTGTGATAATTTTTTAGTATCATGACATGTTTTCAATGCCAATATTCATATTTTCAAAACACTGCCAGTAAGATTTAGTATACAAAAAAATTATATTGTAGAAAATGTTAAATTGGCACCAAAACAAGTTTTGGCAACAAATAAATAGAAAAATAGAAAAAAATACTATATTTTTGTGATAATTTTTTGTATCATGACATGTTTTCGATGCCAATATTCATATTTTTGTACACTGCTATTGTGTTTGTTTGTTTCACAGGTTTTTATTTTCAACTCTTTTTTTCACATTTGCTTCTCTTTTTTAGTTAAGTTAAAAGTACCACTGATAGTCACACACACACTGGGAGTGGTGAAATTACTCTCTGCATTTGACCCATCCCCTTGTTCCATCCCCTGGGAGGTGAGGGGAGCAGTGAGCAGCAGCTGTGGCTGTGCTCGGGAATCATTTTGGTGATTTAACCCCCAATTCCAACCATTGATGCCGAGTGCCAATCAGGGAGGTAATGGTCCCATTGTTATAGTCTTTGTTGTAAGCCTTGCTCACAGGCCCCTACCCCCCACATCCAACACTGCCGATAGTTTGAAACTGTAAAAAAAGAAGCAAAAAAAAAAAAAAAAAAAAAATTGAAACAAAGCCGTGAAAAAGAGAAGCAAATGTGGAAAAAAAAGTTGAAAATAAACACAAAAACAATACACAATATGAAAATAGGCATTTAAAACATGTCATTATACAAACAAAGATCCACCAAAAATATTGTATTTTTTCAATGTTTGTATTTATTTGTTGCCAAAACTTATTTAATACTTCTTTTTTTTTTATATTACTAAATTTTACTGGCAATGTTCTGGCTCCATAAATAAGCTCTTTCTTTTTCTCTATCCTCTCGTTGTGGGGCAGACTGTCTCGTACATGCACATGCATCTTCCGCTGTTGCCATTTTTAATATAAAGTAGTGTACAGTTTGAACTTATATCTGTCGGTAGACTCGATATGGAAGTGCTAAAAACTACAACATGGTGGGCGGAGAGAAGATGTTTTTGAATTGGAGGCACATAAATAAAACCGCCCACAAAACGGCGCTTCCTGAAGAGATGGTCATGAAGTGGTTTGAAGATGGTCTGTAAAGCATAATCTACGCAACGAACCACCCTTACATGTTATGTAGACCACAAGGAAGTGTTTTAAATGTAAAATATATATATATATATATATATATACCGTATTTTTCGGAGTATAAGTCGCACCGGAGTATAAGTCGCACCTGCCGAAAATGCATAATAAAGAAGGAAAAAAACATATATAAGTCGCACTGGAGTATAAGTCGCATTTTTGGGGGAAATTTATTTGATAAAACCCAACACCAAGAATAGACATTTGAAAGGCAATTTAAAATAAATAAAGAATAGTGAACAACAGGCTGAATAAGTGTACGTTATATGACGCATAAATAACCAACTGAGAACGTGGCTGGTATGTTAATGTAACATATTATGGTAAGAGTCATTCAAATAACTATAACATATAGAATATGCTATACGTTAATCAAACAATCTGTCACTCCTAATCGCTAAATCTCATGACATCTTATACGTCTAGTCTCTTACGTGAATGAGCTAAATACTATTTTTTGATATTTTACGGTAATGTGTTAATAATTTCACACATAAGTTGCTCCTGAGTATAAGTCGCACCCCCGGCCAAACTATGAAAAAAACTGCGACTTATAGTCCGAAAAATAAGGTATATATCATATGACCTCTTTAAATATGTGGATTTCTTCTTTAATGCATTCTTTAACAAAGAATGGAATCAAATAGTGTGTCCTCTTCTCCTCTTGACAAACGTCCTCTCTCTACCATTGTATGAGACCCTTATTCTCTTGTTTTTTTTGTTGGCATGTTGGCCTGCTCAGTGGCCTTGTGGTTGGAGTGTCCGCCCTGAGATCAGTTAGTCGTGAGTTCAAACCCCGGCCGAGTCATACAAAAGACTATAAAAATGGGACCCATTACCTCCCTGCTTGGCACTCAGCATCAAGTGTTGGAATTGGGGGTTAAATCACCAAAATGATTCTCGGGCACGGCCACCGCTGCTGCTCACTGCTCCCCTCACCTCCCAGGGGGTGAACAAGGGGATGGGTCGAATGCAGAGGGTAATTTCACCACACCTAGTGTGTGTCTGGTTATCGTTGGTACTTTAACTTTAACTTAACTTTTAACTTAACTGTTTATCTTGGACAGTTATTAGCCAAAACTTAGGAGAGGTATTTGAGTTGTACCAAGTATTTCACAAAATTTGAAGGGGATTCCAACATAAAACCATCCCTGTCCTTTGTAAATCTGTCAAATAACTTGACAGCCATACGTAAGTGAGATCTCTTACTTTCACTCAAAAATGTCGAAGATAGAGATGAAATTGATCTGTGCTGTATCTGGACTGAAATCTGATAGCATTTCTAGCTCATGACCATCATAGCTCAGTAAAAATGGTTGCTGAGACAATTAATATTGAGTGACACATCAGTGGGGAATGATCTGACTTGGTGTCGAAACACAGTCACATGTTTGTGAGTGAAGTTGAGTCAGTTGGAGGTGTTGTCAGAAAGCTGTTACGACAATATTTAAAGGGGAACATTATCACCAGACCTATGTAAGCGTCAATATATACCTTGATGTTGCAGAAAAAAGACCATATATTTTTTTGACTGATTTTCGAACTCTAAATGGGTGAATTTTGGCTAATTAAACGCCTTTCTATTATTCGCTCTCGTTGTGACGTCACATCGGGAAGCAATCCGCCATTTTCTCAAACACCTTACAAACACCGAGTCAAATCAGCTCTGTTATTTTCCGTTTTTTCGACTGTTTTCCGTACCTTGGAGACATCATGCCTCGTCGGTGTGTTGTCGGAGAGTGTAACAACACGAACAGGGACGGATTCAAGTTGCACCAGTGGCCCAAAGATGCGAAAGTGGCAAGAAATTGGACGTTTGTTCCGCACACTTTACCGACAAAAGCTATGCTACGACAGAGATGGCAAGAATGTGTGGATATCCTGCGACACTCAAAGCAGATGCATTTCCAACTGGACTGGACAGATCAGCTTTCAGGAAAAAAGAGCGGATGAGGGTATGTCTACAGAATATATTAATTGATAAAAACTGGGCTGTCTGCACTCTCAAAGTGCATGTTGTTGCCAAATGTATTTCATATGCTGTAAACCTACTTCATAGTTGTTAGTTTCTTTTAATGCCAAACAAACACATACCAATCGTTGGTTAGAAGGCAATCGCCGAATTTGTCCTCGCTTTCTCCCGTGTCGCTGGCTATCGTGTCGTTTTCGTCGGTTTCGCTTGCATACGGTTCAAACCGATATGGCTCATAGCTTCAGTTTCTTCTTCAATTTCGTTTTCGCTACCTGCCTCCACACTACAACCATCCGTTTCAATACATGCGTAATCTGTTGAATCGCTTAAGCCGCTGAAATCCGAGTCTGAATCCGAGCTAATGTCGCTATACCTTGCTGTTCTAACCGCCATGTTTGTTTGTATTGGCATCACTGTGTGACGTCACAGAAAAATGGACGGGTGTATATAACGATGGTTAAAATCAGGCACTTTGAAGCTTATTTTAGGGATATTGCGTGATGAGTAAAATTTTGAAAAAAATTTCGAAAAATAAAATAAGCCACTGGGAACTGATTTGTTATGGTTTTAACCCTTCTGAAATTGTGATAATGTTCCCCTTTAACAAACGACCCCGTCTGGTTATAATTGATTCTTGCTTCTTCACATTGTGAGTCACCTCCATATTCGTGGCAAAATAAATGCATTACAGACAGACAGAATGAGTTCAGGTTGGGCAACGAGGGCGGCATCGCTCTGCCTCCTCCTGGACCTGCGGAGACTTGATTGACAGCAGCAAATCACTGAAGCTTCCATGAGAGAAACTCAAAGGGAGGAAAGTCTTTGCTCATTCCAAAGTTAATTTTCTCAGGCTTGCTCATTGCTAATTTCTAGACTCCCCAAATGATTGCAATACTTGCAAAATATGATTCCGCTCTTGAGGGTTTCTTTTTTTATCTTTGGTATGTGTGAAAACATTTTTCCCAAAACTTTTGGCAACTTTCTCAGAAGTATCTCGGTTTTTGTTAGACATACTGTATTTTCCGGGCTATAGAGTGCACAGTTTTGAGAAGAAAAAAAATATGTTTACCAGCCCAAGTGCACTCTTCAAAGCATGGGAAAAAAGTAGCAGTTTGTAGTCTGGTAATGTTGGTTATTAAACTTAGAACTCCTATGTCTGAGCTGCAGGCTTGGTTTCAAGTTGTGTAACGACACCTGCTTTTTTTTTTTGTTGGGTCGGATCATCCACTGTAAGTAAGGGTGTGACACAGGTGGTAAAATCAATTTTTTATGAATTGAAGACTGCTTGACAAAACTAGAAGTTAATTAATGCATTAACTGCATTGTGTTGGACATGACAACCTTGATAAAATGTGGGCCTTTCCACATAACAAAAAAAAGTGTTTGTTTTACAGGACAATCAAAGCGGAAGTGTATGACTGGGACAGAGATGGAAGGTGAGACACACACACACACACACACACACACACACACACACACACACACACACACACACACACACACACACACACGCACACACACACACACACACACATTCTTGTATGTTACACATTCTTGAGACCGCCGAAAAACGCCTACCGCTAGTATTTTGATAAAAGTCGTCATTTTTCCTCAATAACAGTCGCAATTTTTGGATTTAATTTTACAAGAAAAGCCAAACATTTTGGCAACTTTATGAAAAGTGTCGTAATTTTACTCCACAAAAGTCACAATTTTATAAGAAAACTTAAAAATGTTGGCAATATTCTAATAATAATCGGAATTTTACTTGGCAAAATTATGACAAAAGTTGGCTGTTCACCTGGCGGGTTTTTTCGGGGATGAATAGGGAAGTCCTTCTTTAGCTGCCGTCTTGTTTTATCATATAATGCTGCCTTTGCACCTGTCAATGTTTACTTTTGTATGCACATTAAATCAACCAAAAATCCTGACTTTGGAGTAGAGATGTCCGATAATATCGGCCTGCCGATATTATTGGCCGATAAATGCTTTAAAATGTAATATCAGAAATTATCGGTATCGTTTTTTTTATTATCGGTGTCGGGTTTTTTAAATTATTTTTTTTATTTTTTTATTAAATCAACATAAAAAACACAAGATACACTTACAATTAGTGCACCAACCCAAAATACCTCCCTCCCCATTTTATACTCATTCACACTCATTCACACAAGAGGGCTGTTTCTTTCTGTTATTAATATTCTGGTTCCTACATTATATATCAATATATATCAATACAGTCTGCAAGGGATACAGTCCGTAAGCACACATGATTGTGCGTGCTGCTGGTCCACTAATAGTACTAACCTTTAACAGTTAATTTTACTCATTTTCATTAATTAATAGTTTCTATGTAACTGTTTTTATATTGTTTTACTTTCTTTTTTATTCAAGAAAGTGTTTTTAATTTATTCATCTTATTTTATTTTATAATTTTTTTTAAAAAGGGCATTATCTTCACCATACCTGGTTGTCCAAATTAGGCATAATAATGTGTTAATTCCACGACTGTGTATATCGGTATCGGTTGATATCGGTATCGGTAATTAAGAGTTGGACAATATCAGAATATCGGATATCGGCATAAAAACCATTATCGGACACCCCTACTTTGGAGCAATGTTCACGGACTCTAGTATTTGGCTATCTATTAGATGCAAGGGTGTTCCGTATTGGGACCATGATTTCGGTCCTAACTTGTTCAACAGTCCTCACATGGAAGGTCTCAAGAAGGGTAAAAATACAAGAACACACACACACACACAAACACACACACACACACACACACACACACACACACACACACACACACACACACACACACACACACACACACACACACACACACACACACACACATCGCAAGGAAATGCAATTGATGCAGTTTCTTCCCTCTCTCTCTTGCAGTCATGATTTCATTGGCGAATTCACTTGCAGCTACAAAGAGCTGTGTCGGGGTCAAAACCAAATAAACGTCTATGAGGTGAGTGGACATTCAGTCAACAAAACCACACATGTAGTAATGGACTACTCTAAGCAAATTTATACCTAATTTGACCTCATATTCCACAGTGCTATGTTAATGTACAAACATTAAATACACCTTCACAATCTAATGAAACACAATATAAGTTGATTGACGCTGTTAGCGAGGTATTACCCTGTTATTATTTTAGTTGGTGTAAAATGTCAGGCCAGCAATTTTGTCATTTTAAGTTTACTTTAATGACTACTTTAAATCAATCTTTGTTTGTGGGCGCGTAATAAAGAAATTGGTTTGACATTTGGACAAAATCATTTAGTACTTTACTGGGGTAAGGTCATGTTATCCAATGTTAAGTGACAGAAAACCCGCCAGGTCATGGTTATTTGAGCTAAGCTTTTTGAAATGAGCGTCCAGCTTCTCTCTGCCCTGCTCGGTATTAAGCACCGGTGAGGTTAAGTGGCCGGGCAGACTCAATGAGCAATGGGCTTTCTGTAGCGAGAAGACAAATGTGCATGCAACAAGATGATGCTTCATATTAGAGCCTGTTTAGGTGCTACTGAGAGTGATAGGAGAGTTGGTGTTGGTGATATCTATATCAACAAAAATGCATTTCCTTGAAGCATTAAAAAAAATCACCACTGAAGTCTCTAAATTAGTTGCAACTAGGGTTTTAGTATCATCCTCAGGGATACCACAACAAGTCTGCAGGGATCACTTGGTGCATGAATGAGTGGCATGTAGATTTGCTGACACCACATCTTGATTTTAGTTCGAAATATCAATTACAGCATTTTCTTGATGTCATTTTTACCAGAGCACTGCCCTACTGTCACTGACATATTTGAATAGACAGAGATTGTAAGACACAGTTCACTACCACTCTACTATTTGCACTTTTCCATTGTCAGAGGAGGTACAATGAGGTACTATTTCCTGTACCTTGTCAGCTGGGGTTCCAAACATGCTGCGGCGACATTGTATGGGATACATAAACCATTTTTTTATGTAACATTTCAGAATACACGGTTAGATATAAGATAAACATGCATGCCAATTCTAATTTAATATGTTGCTAAGCATTAGGCCCTGTCTACACTAAGCCAGATAACCCCTTAAACGAATAACTATTTAGCCTAAACCCCATATCAGCCACACTTAACCCATTGTTTAAGGTTCCACTCCTTGGATCTTTTTTTTACACGGGTAAGTGCGCCGTCTATTTTTTGAATCTCTCTTCTTGGACTCATTGATCGTTTATAAACGGAGTTCGGAGAGGAAGTGATGTCAGAAAGAAAGTTCCACAGCCAGCTTCATAACAACCGGTTTCCACTCGGAGGTAACCACTAGAAAGATGGAGGCGAACCATTCAGACATGCCTGTGTTACTCCTTCTACATGTACAGGCGCGTGTGGAAATCACACATGAATACCTTAAGAGAAGGAAACGCGCGATTGCAGCTATTTCGGATACATTACATCTCAGACGGCAACATAGCAATGTTGAGCGACGGTTTTGGATAAGGCCTGGAAGAACGGCAGCCTGGCGGGATATGTTTGTCAACAAGAGTGTTGTGCCGAAGGAATGGCAATAGAACTTTCAAATGTCCAATTCAGCTGTAATTCTACTTACCGGAAAACTTTGTCCATTTGTCAGAGGAGAGATAACGAGAATGCAGGCTCTGTGGATGTGATAAAAAGGTAGCGTGTGCTTTGTATTACCTGGCTGACAAGGAAAGACTACGGAAAACAGCAAATGCATTTGGACTGGCAAAGCAGACTGTATCAGTTATTGTCCGCCATGTATGTCGAACGATTACTCACCGTCTAGTTTTGTACTCCATAACTACTGTGAAGCCATGGAGTGGTTACGGCTGTCGAGTACGACCGCCAATTTCAGCCTCCAAGCACAGGCAGGACTGCAAGAATGGGCAATAAAGGTGAAGGCAAAAGAGTGAGGAGTGTCCTGATCAGATATCTTGATCCCTAGTTTGATTGTTGGAAAATGTTCTTTATCACATTGTTTACTTTCACACGTCCATTAAAGACTTGATTCATGCATGATGGCTCAGGTGTGATTCACTACAATAGGGCGAGTCTAACAGCTGCTGATGGTGAGGTAAGCATGTGGCAATAGTCTACATTGAAATACTTCACATACCAGACTGCCGGGTAAGGATACACTTCCAGGTCAGAGGTGACTGTGACGTAATATATGCGCGTCTGCCATTTTCCGCGCATGCGTACCAGGTCGTGTTGCGCCGGTGGACGGAGGGGTTCTTAAACGATGGTATTGTGTGTGTGTGGACAGGGATAAGGTTAGGGGGGTTATATCCTGTATAACCTTAGTCGGCTTAGTGTAGAGGCCGCCTTAGATGGATGCTATAGCAAAGGTACTTAAATGGTCTCACACGAGAACTCGCACTTTCCTGTGGCCATAAATCACAGTCCACTTTACTAAAAGTCCAAACTACCACATTTGAGTTTTAAACATGCGCAACGTTCATGACTGTTGATTATGGAAATGAAAACACATATGGCAAACTAATGTGCATAAATAAAAAATAAATACATTGAATATCAAAATAGCGCCAGTTCATTATCTCACAAAATTAGGTCATCATTTTTAAGGGCTCATTGAAATTAATTGCAATTCAATTGTTCAATGTTTACAGTAGCCCCCAAAAGCCACAATGTTACTGTAATGTACCATGCTTCTGAATTTGAAAAAAATATTGTACATAATTAGGGATGTCCGATATTCCGATATTGTCCAACTCTTAATTACCGATACCAATGTCAACCGATACCGATATCAACCGATACCGATATATACAGTCGTGGAATTAACACATTATTATGCCTAATTTGGACAACCAGGCATGGTGAAGATGAGGTCCTTTTCAAAAAATGTATAAAATAAAATAAGATAAATAAATTCAAAACATTTTCTTGAATAAAAAAGAAAGTAAAACAATATAAAAACAGTTACATAGAAACTAGTAATTAATGAAAATGAGTAAAATTAACTGTTAAAGGTTAGTACTATTAGTGGACCAGCAGCACGCACAATCATGTGTGCTTACGGACTGTATCCCTTGCAGACTGTATTGATATATATTGATATATAATTTGGGAACCAGAATATTAATAACAGAAAGAAACATAATAAAAAAAACGATACCGATAATTTCCGATATTACATTTTAAAGCTTTTATCGGCCGATATTATCGGACATCTCAAAACATAATGAATATTGTACAAAAAACAACAATATAATTTAGTACAAACAACAACAGCAGTTGTATGAAGTAATATAATAATAATGTACAACATATACTTTGGAGAGTGGACTTCTACGGTATCTCCTTTCAGCTGCTTCTCCTTCCAACACACCATCAGCAGCTTCTCCATGTTTCCATGGATAAATGTCCACCTTTTATAAATTATTTTTAATGCCTTTGGCTGGTGTTAGACTCATTCTGCTTCAGTATGGTGCAGAACTCTTGTAAAGTGCTATATGATCATAAACCTTGTTCATGTTCTTGATGATTCATTTCTTTAGTTCAATGACTATCATCCACTTCCCATTGTTAGAAAAACAAAGGTCGATCTCTTGCTATAAGCTAATACTAGCGAGTAAGACCAGATGTTTTGGTCAGATCTTACAGGGTTAACTTTGACATTCGCTATACCAACTATCTAAAGGGTGGCTCGTAACCCAAGCATAATATTGGCAATTTAAAGCATATTAGCAGAGAGACAGCTTATATCCCCAAAAAACCTCATGAGCTGTGACACTCTTAAGTTGGGGTACCGCTGTACTTTTAAATATAAAATAGGTAAAAAATTGGATGCATTCTGATAAACTGTCTGTAACCATCTTGATCTGCTTACTCTGGCCAACATCCACATGCTCAAGGCCAGGGCCGTGTATAGAGAGTATGGCCAACTCGGTTTCAAAGTTGGTAGCAAACATGGCGCCCTGTAGTTACGGGACTTTCGACCAATCAAAGCGAGTATGGCCTGAGAATCCCCTAAATGATTGGTCAAAATCCCTTCACGTGACTACAGGGTGCTATGTTTGCTACCAACTTTAAAACTGAGTTGGCCATACTCTCTCTATACACATCTCTGCTCAAGGCAGCCCCTCCCTATATGGAGATCACACGCAGTGCGTAGGGCCCTACAATCTGTGGGATTCCAGTTTTGCGTGAAGATGTGCATGTAAAATGTCAATGAATGAATGACAGGGCACTTCATACGGAATTTTCCTAACAACATCCTGCTCCGTCATTGACATAATGGCATATGATATCATGGAAAATCGCCCCACACAGTGTTAGTGCTTGTCTTAAAATGCGGTACTACTGGGTTTGAATCCCGGTTGAGGTTCAGCAAGGAAGGTTTTTGAATTTGTGTTTTAATTATGCTAACATTTCTTATTTTGTACTAACAAAAAAGTATTATTGAATAATGTGTTTCACATAAATGTGTTTTTATACAAAATATGCATAACGTTAACATCAAGTTTAATTAAAGACGTATAAAAATAGTTTTACATAAATAAAAAGTGTCATATTTTTGCAATTCTACTTAGGGCCCTCACATATGAACTTGAAGTGCCTTCCTATTCCTAACCCATAGGGTTCAATATGATGTCGGTCCACCTTTTGCAGCTAATACAGCTTCAACTCTTCTGGGAAGGCTGTCCACAAGGTTGCGGAGTGTGTTTATAGGAATTTCCGACCATTCTTCCAAAAGCGCATTGGTGAGGTCACACACTGATGTTGGTCGAGAAGGCCTGGCTCTCAGTCTCTGTTCTGATTCATCCCAAAGGTGTTCTATCGGGTTCAGGTCAGGACTCTGTGCAGGCCAGTCAAGTTCATCCACACCAGACTCTGTCATCCATGTCTTTATGGACCTTGCTTTGTGCACTGGTGCACAGTCATGTTGGAAGAGGAAGGGCCCATTCCATGAAGCTCTCTACGTACTGTACGTGGGCTAATTGGAAGGTCACATGAAGTTTGTAGCTCTGTAGCAACTGACTGTGCAGAAAGTCGGCGACCTCTTTGCACTATGCGCTTCAGCATACGCAGAAAGTCGGTGACCTTCAGCATTAACTGACCCCTCTCTGTCAGTTTACGTGGCCTACCACTTCGTGGCTGAGTTGCTGTTGTTCCCAAACTCTTCCATTTTCTTATAATAAAACGGACAGTTGACTTTAGAATATTTAGGAGCAAGGAAATTTCATGACTGGATTTGTTGCACAGGTGGCATCCTATGTCAGTTACACGCTGGAAATCACTGCGCTCCTGAGAGTGACCCATTCTTTCACAAATGTTTGTAGAAACAGTATCCCTGCCTAAGTGCTTGATTTTATAACATGTGGCCGGGCAAAGTGATTAAGACACCTGATTCTGATCATTTAGATGGGTGGCCAAATACTTTTGGCACTATAGTGTATGTAGCTGTGAATTTGTCACAATACATTTCACAGGCAAAGCGCTCTCGCTGCCTTGAATAATTTGCATCTCGCTGTGAGGCATGATCAATGCTATCTCATCCTCATAAAGATATTGGATTAAGTGTAGGCTCCATTACCCCTTCAGTCATGGAATTGGACGGCAAAGATGTTTTTTATTACTTGCCCAGGGCGGCATGAAAGAGTGGTGTGATAAGTTCACATGATCATTATCCTACTTCTCCATTCTGTGTTCACAATAGGTGGTGAACGCCAAGAAGAAGTTAAAGAAAAAAAGATACATCAACTCTGGAACGGTGAGTCTGAGTTTTGAGATAAGAGTAACTCTCACAGTAAGTCTCCACTAAATGGATTACACACAGCAGCTGAGTTAAGCTAAATGTTTTATTCCATCCGCCAGTGTCAGAAATGAGAGTGCAGACAGTGAAATGAAACATTTGGCTGAATGTTGTGGCTAAACGTTGTAATATTCTATAATGAGCCTCAAGTCTGGGGCCAAGTGTGTGGTGATGAATGCTTGTAATATATACATCCATCAGTGCACAAGCACATTTTGGATTGTAATGACGACATTAAACATTCTGTTCATGCGTCACACTCATTCTGCATGGGTGAGGCATTTTCGGGGTGGTTTGCACAGAGGTCAACTGTTAATGTTTTAATGCAGATTGGTAGCTCTCCCTCGCTTTAATGACCAAACATAAAACAATCTGTTTTGTTCTCCCGTCAGGTGTCCTTGATGTCATTCAACGTGGAGTCAGAGCACACATTCCTGGACTACATCAAAGGAGGGTGAGTGCTGTGTGTTGGCTTGTAACTGTTACAGCTACAGGTATACATAGTTTGACTCTCTTAATGCATGTATCAGTGTGGTAATAGGTTTACAAGTGTGCAACGCTAAAAGTTGTAGTAAATAAGGCCTATATTGTTACATACATACATGCATTTAAAAGCGACTTTTTTTTTTTCAACATTTGTTTCAAATATTTTAGGTCAGCCAAAACAAAATAAAAATGCAAGAGTATTTATATATAATACACTGCATGTGTATATATGTATATATATATATATATACATATATATATCCATCCATTCATCCATTTTCTACCGCTTGTCCCGTTCGGGGTCGCGGGGGTGCTGGAGCCTATCTCAGCTGCTTCGGGCGGAAGGCGGGGTACACCCTGGACAAGTCGTCACCTCATCGCAGGGCCAACACAGATAGACAGACAACATTGACTCTCACATTCACACACAAAGGCCAATTTCGTGTTGCCAATCAACCTATCCCCAGGTGCAAGTCTTTGGAGGTGGGAGGAAGCCGGAGTATATATATAAATATATATCAGTGATGTGCGGTGAGGTTCATGGCTGGTGAGGCACTGACTTCATTACAGTCAGATTTACAAACATATGAACCCTAAAGAGTATCTTATTCACCATTTGGTTGGCAGCAGTTAACGGGTTATGTTTAAAAGCTCATACCAGCATTCTTCCCTGCTTGGCACTCAGCATCAAGGGTTGGAATTGGGGGTTAAATCACCAAAAATGATACCCGGGCGCTGCTGCCCACTGCTCCCCTCACCTCCCAGGGGGTGAGCAAGGGGATGGGTCAAATGCAGAGGACAAATTTCACCACACCTAGTGTGTGTGACAATCATTGGTACTTTAACTTAACTTTAACTTTACACATACAAACTGTAGCACACAAGAAAGCACATTTAATTAAAAAAAACGTTATTATGGTCTTACCTTTACTTATAAATGAAGTCCATGCGCCGCTCCTTTTGAACAAAAGCATCGATAACTTGTTTATAGAAGTCTTCCTTATCTTTCTTCAGTTTTAAAAGTCTCCCTGTCTCGATGGAGATCTTCCTTTAAGTATTACCTCCTGCTTCGATTGAAAGTCCAGTTTAGAAAACTGTTTTAATTTAGATATGTCATCCTCCATGTTAATAGTCCAGGCAAGAGGAAAAAATAAACGATCGCTGCTAACTGTTGCTGCTTGTTGTCACTTCTTCTGCAGCCGAGTAGTCGCAAGAATGATCTCTGGGATCACTAGCGCCCTCTACAACCAGGAGGCGGGATTACTGCGAGCTTCACCCAGTGCGTCTTTTGCAGCCGTTTTATGACTGCTCAGCACAAGAAATACATTACACACATACAGTTGTTGACAAAATACACTGTACATTATATACCTCAGCTTACTAAACTATGGACATTTATAATATAATTCATATAGTTATACGGTCTCACTGCACGGCAGGCCAGCAGTTAGCCGAGTCATTGCGCAATCCATGGTGAGGCTCAACTTCTCAGTATTTGAACGGCAAATGTGAAAATTCAGCGATTTTGAATAAAAATAATCTAAAACTGGTGAAGTTAAATGGAAAATGATTTTTTTTTTACTTTATTAAATGTTTGGGTATAATTTTATTATACAAAGCCAACTTTCTTTTAAGTCTTATACAAAATAACTGAACTGTTTGTCTATTTTATGGAGGTATGTAGTCAATCATAGAACACTATACCAATTATATATATTTTAAATCTCATTAATAACCCTTTTGTATTTGAATTTAATAATGATTAATCACGGTTCAGGAGCACAGTGGTACAGGGGTTAGTGCGTCTGCCTCACAATACGAAGGTCCTGAGTTCAATCCCGGGCTCGGGATCTTTCTGTGCGGAGTTTGCATGTTCTCCCCGTGACTGCGTGGGTTCCCTCCGGGTACTCCGGCTTCCTCCCACCTCCAAAGACATGCACCTGGGGATAGGTTGATTGGCAACACTAAATTGGCCCTAGTGTGTGAATGTGAGTGTGAATGTTGTCTGTGAGCACTTACTGCATCCATGCGCTGAGGGGGTTTTAGGTGCAAACCTCAACAAGGCCCCTCTCCTCTCCTGTGTGACTGGCTGCAATGGATGCCAAGTGGGTACAGTTGTTGTAAATTATTCATGATCATTTAAGAGTCCAGTCCATTGGGGGAAAGCAGAGGGTCGTAGGATTTCTCCAAACAGGTCATACACGAATGGTTCACACTGGGTCATGACTTAGAACAGCTAGCATATCCTGCGGACTGGTATCTCTCCAGGGATTATCGGTAGACATATGGTAACCTCTCCATGCAGGAGAGGAGGGAAAAAAGGAGAAGCGGCAGGTCAAATTGTCTAAAACAGTCTATGTAAAAGCTATAGTGTACAGATGAGTTTTAAGGTGGGACTTAAATGCTTCTATCAAGTTGGCATCTCTATTTGTTGTTGATAAGGCATTCCAGAGTACTGGAGCACAAATGAAAAAACTATCTAGAGCCTGCAGACTTTTTTGGGCTCTGTAAATCATACAATCAGCAAGATAGGATTTATTCAAACATGTTAAAACTTTCTCTGGGAACAGCGAGCACATGAGTCAGTGCCTTTAGAGTTATGATGTGCTATGACTAAAGTGTAATTGACGTAGAGTTGAACATCGTTTATCTTCCATCTTTAATAGAGTGATTTCAAAAGCATTACATTGTGACCCATCACTCATCTCCTCCACTATACTGAGTCACAGCAAAACTTTTACTGCAACTCTGCCCTGCATTTCATCATGTGGAATGGTCTCAGATGTGCTCTCCTTGCGGAGAAACTTAGTCCGCAGCTCAACTGCTGTGTCAATGAAAATGATAAAATGCGGACGAAATCGTAATTAAGGCTGGACAACCAGTTACACTTGAACAATATTCTTAGTGCCCTGGTTTTGGTTGTCCTAGATCTGTCTTGTTCCTGTCTCCCCAGGACACTCACACACTGTACCCTCCTCACACACACCTTGAATAACAGTTCTTTTATTCCCACTGCTGCTCCCCTCTGCTCCAATGTGTCCTAAAAAGTTTGAACAATTCTAGATTTAATTCTAAGAAGTCCAATTAAAGTTTTCACTTCACACTCTGTCTCAATACAAGCATACCCAATGTTTATAGTTGAATATAATGTCTAGGTCAGTGATTCTTAAACTGTGGTACGTGGGCTCCATCGATTAATACAGTCACTTATTTAAATATTGTACTGTACTTTTTTTAAGTACAGCGTTTTGTTTTTTTCCTATATTCAAACACAGTGTTACTATTCAAACTGTGTGTAAAGTTACAGTGGCCATAATATTAAATATACTTGTTAAATAAAACCTCTACCTTGTTTTTTAATGAATACTTAGGCCTACTACACTACATTTGAATTTGTGTCTTATGATGTACTTGGAGAGCCAAGTGTTCTCTAAGGTGGTAATTGGTGAAAAAAGTTTGACAACCACTGATCTAGGTTATGTTAGATATTACCAGTACAGTATGCATCCTCAAAATTGGCTAACTGTCTAATTGCAAAAAAGTATGTATATATTATTATTACGGAGCCTCTCACTCTTTTGCCACATTTTGCAAAAGATACACTTTCAATAATTTAGAAGGAAACAAATATAAAATGCTTGCAATTAGCTGACTATTATATAATAATGTCAGCATGTAAGCTTTCTGTATGTTATGGTCTGGCAGTGTTGCTTGCGACATGATCCCAAGATGCTAAGGCAAAATGCGAAGTGCAAGGTAAAAAGCCAATTTAATAAGTATAACCCAGAGAGCACCAACATGGTCGAAGCAGGAACTGACCGCGGGTGAGTGGAAGAGACCAGTGACGTGCGGTGAGGTTAATGGCTGGTGAGGCACTGACTTCATCACAGTCAGATTTACAACTATATGAACCCTAAAGAGTATCTTATTCACCATTTGATTGGCAGCAGTTAACGGGTTATGTTTAAAAGCTCATACCAGCATTCTTCCCTGCTTGGCACTCAGCATCAAGGGTTGGAATTGGGGGTTAAATCACCAACAATTATTCCCGGGTGCGGCGCCGCTGCTGCCCACTGCTCCCCTCACCTCCCAGGGGGTGATCAAGGGATGGGTCAAATGCAGAGGACAAATTTCACCACACCTAGTGTGTGTGTGACAGTCATTGGTACTTTAACTAAACTTTAACTTTACACATACAAACTGTAGCACACAAAAAAGCACATTTAATTAAAAAAAACGTTACTATGGTCTTACCTTTACTTATAAGTGCGGGAACAGTGGTGTTCGTGTTGGAGGAGTTGTGAATGAATGAAATATGAAATCCGTGCTGCAGTCTGCAGGTGTACCTAATGTTGTGTCCCTGCAGTCGTTCACGGCTCCTCCGGCGCGAGCATTGTTGTTTTTGCACTTTTTGGCTTCTTGTTAAGTGACTTTTTTTGGGTGGATTCGGTCGGGGAGGGTTTGGGTGTGGGCTTTGGTTGGTGTGGTGCTCCCGTCGGGGGGTGCATTCTGCGGCGGGGGTGCATTAACCGGCACCAGGAGGCGGGATTACTGCGAGCCTCACACAGTGCGTCTTCGCAGCAGTTTTATGATTGCTCAGCACAAGAAATACTTTACACACATACAGTTGTTGACAAAATACACTGTACATTATATACCTCAGCTAACTAAACTATGGAAATGTATAATATAGTTCATATAGCAGTACGGTCTCACTGCACAGCAGGCCAGCAGTTAGCCGAGTCCGCAATCCATGTTGAGGCACAACTGAGTGACGTGCCTCAACTGGCTGCTGATCACCGCACCGTCTCTTCTCAGTATTTGAACGGCAAATGTGAAAATTCAGCGATTTTGAATAAAAATAATCTAAAACTGGTGAAGTTAAATGGAAAATAACTTTATAGTATAATCACTGAATACATATAACAATTTAATTATTTTTTTTTCTTTTTACATTTTTTTTCTTTCCATGATGGCAGGTGAGGCCCCGCCTCACCTGCCTCCAGTGACCGCACGTCACTGGAAGAGACTTACAAAAAACGGGTAGCAAAAGGAAGGGCTACGCAGCACAGCGACAATAACCACTACACTACCAATGGCACAAAACAACAGACAAGGCTGGCTTAGGAGGTTTCCTGATTGGCAACCAGGGACACGTGCATCCCGATTGCCTGATTGACATGTCAGGGAGCCAGCACTCAAACTAGAGGAGTGGTGGAGGCAAACAGGGAGTGGAAACAAAAATAAACGCGCACAACAGGAAATAATACAAAAATTAAGGAAACAATAAACAAAAGTCTAAGGCAATCATGAAGGATCATGACACTGCACACGTTGCCTACTACAGTTCTTACTTTAAAGTCTGCAACCAACTGAAAGCCTTATTGAAGCAAATCAAAACACTCAAAAACTTTTAAAACTTCAAATGAGATACAAATTGTTTGTTGCTGAGGACAAAATGTTAAAGGCATACTCTCTGCTTGCTTTCATGCCCGTGTTGAAAGACAGAAGTAATCATTTTATTTTAAACACATCAGATCTAATTGTATTGAGCTGCAGATGTGCAAAGCTTATTAAAACTGTGATTATTTTGGGATTTTAATTAGTGCATGAAAACAAAATACAGTAATTCATTCATCCTTAACCGCCTGGGGACATTAAATTTGTTATTCATTTCAAAGCCAAACAGGACAAAAAAGTTTGTAAGCTTTTGGAGGGCACAAAAACATTTTGTACTTATTTTGCTCAAATTTCTTATTAAACTTCAGTCCTAAAGAAAAATGTCGAACATGTGTGTGTTATGATCCGATGCCCGGATCATATTCTGTTTACGTTTTTCAAGTCACTTGTGTTTTCAGCACCTCTTGAGTTTGTTTGTTTCTGTTGCCATGACTGCATATTGCACACACCTGCCTCTGGTTAGTGTTCGGGACGCTCACCTGTTGTCCGGGCACTAATCAGAGGGCTATTTAGTCTTTGCCCTCTGGCATCCTAGTTTGTTTTCATACAACAGATGACGACTTTTGTTTCCTGCTCTGAACCTGCTAGCTTCCACGCTAGGCTACTTTTTACAATCTAGCTCCCACGCTAGCTCCTTTAGTTTTTGCCTTTCGTGCTACGAGCACGTTTTTGTTTGCCATCCATCCATCCATCTTCTTCCGCTTATCCGAGGTCGGGTCGCGGGGGCAGCAGCTTAAACAGGGAAGCCCAGACTTCCCTCTCCCCAGCCACTTCGTCCAGCTCTTCCTGTGGGACCCCGAGGCGTTCCCAGGCCAGCCGGGAGACATAGTCTTCCCAACGTGTCCTGGGTCTTCCCCGCGGCCTCCTACCGGTGGGACGTGCCCTAAACACCTCCCTAGGGAGGCGTTCGGGTGGCATCCTGACCAGATGCCCGAACCACCTCATCTGGCTCTTCTCGATGTGGAGGAGCAGCGGCTTTACTTTGAGCTCCTCCCGGATGGCAGAGCTTCTCACCCTATCTCTAAGGGAGAGACCCGCCACCCGGCGGAGGAAACTAATTTCGGCCGCTTGTACCCGTGATCTTGTCCTTTCGGTCATAACCCAAAGCTCATGACCATAGGTGAGGATGGGAACGTAGATCGACCGGTAAATTGAGAGCTTTGCCTTCCGGCTCAGCTCCTTCTTCACCACAACGGATCGATACAGCGTCCGCATTACTGAAGACGCCGCACCGATCCGCCTGCCAAACCAGATCCCCTCAACGCCTTGACTGTGCCTAGAAATTCTGTCCATAAAAGTTATGAACAGAATCGGTGACAAAGGGCAGCTTTGGCGGAGTCCAACCCTCACTGGAAACGTGTCCGACTTACTACCGGCAATGCGGACCAAGCTCTGGCACTGATCATACAGGGAGCGGACTGCCACAATCAGACAGTCCGACACCCCGTACTCTCTGAGCACTCCCCACAGGACTTCCCGAGGGACACGGTCGAATGTCTTCTCCAAGTCCACAAAACACATGTAGACTGGTTGGGCAAACTCCCATGCACCCTCAAGGACCCTGCCGAGAGTATAGAGCTGGTCCACAGTTCCACGACCAGGACGAAAACCACACTGTTCCTCCTGAATCCGAGGTTCGACTATCCGGCGTAGCCTCCTCTCCAGTACACCTGAATAGACCTTACCGGGAAGGCTGAGGAGTGTGATCCCACGATAGTTAGAACACACCCTCCGGTTCCCCTTCTTAAAGAGAGGAACCACCACCCCGGTCTGCCAATCCAGAGGTACCGCCCCCGATGTCCACGCGATGCTGCAGAGTCTTGTCAACCAAGACAGCCCCACAGCATCCAGAGCCTTAAGGAACTCCGGGCGGATCTCATCTACCCCCGGGGCCTTGCCACCGAGGAGCTTTTTAACTACCTCAGCAACCTCAGCCCCAGAAATTGGAGAGCCCACCACAGACTCCCCAGGCACTGCTTCCTCATAGGAAGACGTGTTGGTGGGATTGAGGAGGTCTTCGAAGTATTCCCTCCACCGATCCACAACATCCGCAGTCGAGGTCAGCAGAACACCATCCTCACCATACACGGTGTTGATAGTGCACTGCTTCCCCTTCCTGAGGCGGCGGATGGTGGACCAGAATTGCTTCGAAGCCGTCCGGAAGTCGTTTTCCATGGCCTCACCGAACTCCTCCCATGTCCGAGTTTTTGCCTCTGCGACCGCTGAAGCCGCACACCGCTTGGCCTGTCGGTACTTGTCCGCTGCCTCAGGAGTCCCATGAGCCAAAAGAACCCGATAGGACTCCTTCTTCAGCTTGACGGCATCCCTCACCGCCGGTGTCCACCAACGGGTTCTAGGATTACCGCCACGACAAGCACCAACTACCTTGCGGCCACAGCTCCAATCAGCCACCTCGACAATAGAGGCGCGGAACATGGTCCATTCGGACTCAATGTCCAGCACCTCCCTCGTGACATGTTCAAAGTTCTTCCGGAGGTGGGAATTGAAACTCTCTCTGACAGGAGACTCTGCCAGACGTTCCCAGCAAACCCTCACAATGCGTTTGGGCCTGCCAGGTCTGTCCGGCATCATCCCCCACCATCGCAGCCAACTCACCACCAGGTGGTGATCGGTAGAAAGCTCCGCCCCTCTCTTCACCCGAGTGTCCAAAACATGAGGCCGCAAATCCGATGACACAACTACAAAGTCGATCATGGAACTGCGGCCTAGGGTGTCCTGGTGCCAAGTGCACATATGGACACCCTTATGTTTGAACATGGTGTTTGTTATTGACAATCTGTGACGAGCACAAAAGTCCAATAACAAAACACCACTCGGATTCAGATCCGGGCGGCCATTCTTCCCAATCACGCCTCTCCAGGTTTCACTGTCGCTGCCAACATGAGCATTGAAGTCTCCCAGTAGAACGAGGGAATCACCCGGGGGCGCACTCTCAAGTACTCCCTCGAGTGAATCCAAAAAGGGTGGGTACTCTGAGCTGTGGTTTGGCGCATAAGCGCAAACCACAGTCAGGACCCGTTCCCCCACCCGAAGGCGGAGGGAAGCTACCCTCTCGTCCACCGGGTTGAACTCCAATGTGCAGGCTCTGAGCCGGGGGGAAACAAGAATTGCCACCCCAGCCCGTCGCCTCTCACTGCCGGCAACGCCAGAGTGGAAGAGAGTCCATCCCCTCTCGAGAGAACTGGTTCCAGAGCCCTTGCTGTGCGTCGAAGTGAGTCCGACTATATCTAGCCGGAACTTCTCCACCTCGCGCACTAGCTCAGGCTCCTTCCCCCCAGCGAGGTGACGTTCCACGTCCCAAGAGCTAGCTTCTGTAGCCGAGGATCGGACCGCCAAGTGCCCTGCCTTCGGCTTCCGCCCAGCTCACATCGCACCCGACCTCTATGACCCCTGCTATGGGTGGTGAGCCCATTGGAGGGGGGACCCACGTTGCCTCTTCGGGCTGTGCCCGGCCGGGCCCCATGGGGCCAGGCCCGGCCACCAGGCGCTCGCCATCGTGCCCCACCTCCGGGCCTGGCTCCAGAGGGGGGCCCCGGTGACCCGCGTCCGGGCGAGGGAAATCTGGGTTCCTTGTCAGTGTTCCTCATAGAGATCTTCGAGCTGCTCTTTGTCTGATCCCTCACCTAGGACCAGTTTGCCTTGGGAGACCCTACCAGGGGGCATAAAGCCCCCGGACAACATAGCTCCTAGGATCATTGGGACACGCAAACTCCTCTACCACGTTAAGGTGGCAGCTCAGAGAGGAGCGTTTTTGTTTGTTCCAGTATAATTTATTTCTTAAATAAATCATTTATTATCTGCACGCTGTGTCTGAAGCCCGTCTGCATTCCTGGGAGAACGAAACCCCGCATCACCATGCGCCCAGGTCGTCACAGTGTGTTTTTAAATGTTGACCATTTTGAGATCTTTTGATCAGATAATGTCACAGATTTAAATTAGTAAACTAATTAATGTTATGCAAAATGTATGTAAAAGGCTTTCAAAGGGTTCAAATAAAAATAAAAACATTGCATGTTTCATATTTTCATTCAGGGCTGAAGTTGATTGAGAGATTTGAGCAAATGTTGGCAAATAAAATATAAATCCAACATGTGTGTATGCTCTTTGAAAACTGAAAGATTAATATGTCCTGTTTGGCTTTGAGGTATTGTTGAATAAGAGCTAGTGTATCATACACCTGTGAACCAATTGGACATTGACATTTTAAAATGTAAGATGAAAGAAACACTCTTAAGAAACTGAAAGGACAAAGAAGTCAGCCTTTGTCCCCTGAGGGTTAAGTGGACAACTGACAGCGAGGGTAACAATAACAGTACATGTACAGTAAAGGCCAAAAGTTTGGACACACCTTCTCATTCAATGCATTTTCTTTATTTTCATGACTATTTACATTGTAGATTGTCACTGAAGGCATCAAAACTATGAATGAACACATGTGGAGTTATGTACTTAACAAAAACAAGTGAAATAACTGAAAACATGTTTTATATTCTTGCTTCTTCAAAATAGCCACCCTTTGCTCTGATTACTTTTTCGCACACTCTTGGCATTCTCTCGATGAGCTTTAAGAGGTCAATCAATCAATCAATCAAAGTTTAATTATATAGCCCTAAATCACGAGTGTCTCAAAAGGCTGCGCAAGCGACAACGACATCCTCGGCTCAGATCCCACATCCATACTTGCCAACCTTGAGACTTCCGATTTCGGGAGGTGGGGGGTGGGGACGTGTTCGGGGGTGGGGCAGGGCGTGGTTGGTGGCGTGGTTAAGAGGGGAGGAGTATATTGACAACTAGAATTCACCAAGTCAAGTATTTCATACATATATATATATTAGAGATGCGCGGATAGGCAATTATTTCATCCGCAACTGCATCAGAAAGTCGTCAACCATCCGCCATCCACCCGATGTAACATTTGATCAGAACCGCACCCGCCCGCACCCGCCCGTTGTTATATATCTAATATAGACGATGCAAGGCATTAGTGAGGTTATAAAGCTTTTGCCTGTTAAAGAAAGGAGACTGATCCAATGCAGCAGAGACATTCGCGTGCCACGCTGTCACGACCCAGACGCACACCAGTACGCAATCATATGGGAGCCGCGCTGAGCGCACCTCCAAGCGCGTCTCGCTGCCCGCGACGGCCGGGTATGGGCCCGACGCTCCAGCGCCATCCATTTTCAGGGCTAGTTGATTCGGCAGGTGGGTTGTTACACACTCCTTAGCGGGTTCCGACTTCCATGGCCACCGTTCTGCTGTCTATATCAACCAGGGTGAGCCCCACCCCTTTCGTGAGCGCACTGCGCGCGGAGTGACCCCTGTTACGCGCCCCCGGCAACAGGGGTGGCGGGCAGGTAAGCTGCGCGGGTGGAGCGCGCGGAGTGACCCCTGTTACGAGCCCCCGGCCACGGGGGTGGCGGGCAGGTAAGCTGCTTACCTGCTGCGCGTGACGCCGGCCGCGGCGAAGGCGGACGAGGCGGGGTGTCGGTGCGGTGGGCGCGGTGGTGACCCTGGACGTGCGTCGGGCCCTTCTCGCGGATCGCCTCAGCTACGGCTCCCGGTGGGGCCCTCTCGGGGGAAGGGGCCTCGGTCCCGGACCCCGGCGAGGCGTCCCTTCTCCGCTCCGTAAAAGTGTCCATCTCTTTTTTTTTTTCTTTTTCTGTTGTGGCATATGCAGCAGGTGCCTGCTCGTTTTTCGTATGTGGGTAACAACATTTAACTATGTATATATATTTCCGAATTGGTTTAACTGCCACGCGCCTGAATCTATTTAAAATCTAATTTTTTTTTATTTCAACTGCCCGACCCGACCCGACCCGTGGATAAAATCTAATTTTTTTTAATTTCATCCGCCCGATCCGCGGATAATCCGCGGACTCCGCGGTTGTGCCCGCAAACCGCGCATCTCTAATATATATATATATATATATAAATATATATATATATATATATATATATATATATATATATATATATATATATATATATATATATATATATATATATATATATATATATATAAATATATATATATATATATATATATATATATATATATCCTGAAAATATGCAAACAAAACTGTGTTTAGATAATTGATACTTTAAACTGCATAAATAAATCTTAAGGAATATAACATAACTTGGCTTCTGAGAGCTTCAAAATGTAATGAATAAAATGCTAAAGTTGTTGATAAACAAGAAATTATTTTAATAATTAAATATGGTCATTTTAAATGAATTATTATGATAATTTAAAATTATTTATTTCAAATATTTTTATTTTAATGTATAATTCTAATGCCTGGATGTAATAAGGAGTCAGAAAAAATAAAAATAAAAATACAATAAATGTTGATGTTTTTAGCAAAATATAGTAAACATTTATTTATTTATTTTTTTTTTAAAATTAATAAATATATTTATTTTTAGGTAAGATAAACATAATAATACAATTTATCTCTTGTCTGGATGATTTAGTTCTTGTCACCCTATTGTCCTCCTGCCGTGAAAAAAGGCTGTCCTCACTCAGGTCTGCATGGAGCTGGAGGGGCGTGGCCTCCAGCTCCGGCTGAAAATCGGGAGATTTTCGGGAGAATATTTGTCCCGGGAGGTTTTCGGGAGAGGCGCTGAATTTCGGGAGTCTCCCGGAAAATTCGGGAGGGTTGGCAAGTATGCCCACATCAGGGCAAGAAAAAACTCAACCCAATGGGATGACAATGAGAAACCTTGGAGGGGACCGCATATGTGGTTTTCAGATGTGGTTTTCACTCCACAGGTCTGCTTGAAGCTCATCGAGAGAATGCCAAGAGTGTGCAACATACAAATGTGTAGTAATCAGAGCAAAGGGTGGCTATTTTGAAGAAACTAGAATATAAAACATGTTTTCAGTTATTTCACCGTTTTTGTTAAGTACATAACTCCACGTGTGTTCATTCATAGTTTTGATGCCTTCAGTGGTAATCTACAATGTAAATAGTCAAGAAAATAAAGAAAATGCATTGAATGATGAGAAGGTGTGTCCAAACTTTTGGCATGTACTGTATGTACCAGCTCTGTATTTATATACTTTATCATAATGATTAATGTATCCATTACACTGGCACTGTATCAAAATAAATGTAACTTCAGCACACAGTCCATGTTTACAAGTACCGAGCCATAAAAGTAACTCTGCAGCAGCTCGGTAACCATCGTGTTTGTTTTATTTATTGCCAAACAGTCCAAGGACACATTGTGTTTCCAATTTTTTCAATTGTTTTCAGTCTAATCAATGCGTGTTTGCCTAAAGTTTCATGACATCAAAATCAATTCTCTGCTAATCCTGTTTAATGACAGGCACATTAGGAGAAGAGGCTCGATTAATCATGCCGGCAGAGAAGATGTGACACAAGCTTAGCCATGATGGCCAAGATTAAGTATATCCATGGAAACCAAACAACAGACTTTTCATGTTTATCCCAGATGAGATGAAGCAAGGTTTTCTTTTAGTTTTGTTTTTTTGCTTCTTTGAACTCTTCGTCCGATCTCAGCAGTTGGTAATTACATCTTATTTTCTGCTGAACATGAACCAATTATGGAAGAGTTCAACCTTTAGTAACTGTTACTGTCTCAAAGGAGCTCACACAATATCTTCGTCATCAAATTAAACCTTAACCCTTCAGTGGAGGATCACAAAAGTCTCTTCAAATCTCATTAAAAGCAATATTTTTTTTCCCAGTGGGATGGTCAAACATGATTTGGGTGCTAAAAGTGGACCATTGAAGATAAGGGCGAATGATCATCCTTATTATACTGCACCCACACATTGCATACTTTCATTATATTCTCACACTTGTTCTCTGCATATATCTTAAGTTACCTGCAAAATACAGTGCATCTCTCATTTTAGAACATGCTTACTCGTTCTGTTGCAAAGTCTTTAATTTAACTTGGCTTTTTGTTTTGTTTGTTCAGTCTGCCGTTCAAGCAGTGATGTGTCTCATCATCTATGTTGTTGGCAGGCTCTTAGTTTCCATTGTTTGTTTTTCTTCACATTTGCATTCAAGGACTGTGCCAGATAGACATAAGTCATCATAACATTTTAAAAAATACTGCTTGAACTACTGATGGGACATGGATTCATACCAGAGACTATTTTTCACCCTTTTTTAATTGGTGATCACTGACACAATGTATTTTATTAAACACATTATATGTTGTTGTTTTTTTTATACAAAACCCAAAATCAGTGAAGTTGGCACATTGTGTAATTCGTAAATAAAAACGGAATACGATGATTTGCAAATCCTTCTGAACTTATATTAATTTAAATAGACTGCAAAGACAAGATATTTAATGTTCAAATTGAGAAACTTAATTTTTATATGCAAATAATCATTAACTTAGAATTTATTGGCAGCAACACATTGGCACAGGGGCATTTTTACCACTGTGTTGTTTATTGATTATTGAATGGATCCCCATGAGCTGACGCCAAGGCGACTGCTCGTCTTCCTGGGGTCCATATAGGAGCATACAAAATAAAAATACAAAGAATATATGCATTACCAAACATTATACAAAGGAAAAATACAACATAAGATAAAAAAGCTAGTTAAACCCAGTATTAAAAATTCACGTCATGTGGGCAGCTGCAGTAGGTGTATCTTCAAAGCTGTCTTGAATGACAATTTACTTTGTGAGAGATTAATGTGAGATGGCAACCGATTCCAGAATGATATACGTTTGTGCATCTATACATGACTGTATGTTTGAGGAGATTGGTCCTGGGAGCAGGAAGTGCCAAATAGCCATTGCTGGCATTCCTAGTGTCATGAATATGTGTGTTAGTTGATTTTAAAAACTGAATGTAAAAGTAATCTGGTGATTGATCTAAAATGATTGTTCTAAAGAACATAAGGAGACTACAATGCATCTTTTGTTCAACAGACAACCAAGACAGGCCTGAATGCATAAATTAAATATTAGTGCGCAAAGAACATTTAAAGGCCTACTGAAACCCACTACTACCGACCACACAGTCTAATAGTCTATATATCAATGATGAAATCTTAACATTGCAACACATGCCAATGCGGCCGGGTTATCTTACTAAAGTGCAATTTTAAGTTTCGCGCGACATATCCTGCTGAAAACTTCTCGGTATGATGACGTCAGCGCGTGACGTCACGGATTGTGGAGGACATTTTGGGACAGCATGGTGGCCAGCTATTAAGTCGTCTGTTTTCACCGCAAAATTCCACAGTATTCTGGACATCTGTGTTGGTGAATCTTATGCAATTTGTTCAATGAACAATGGAGACAGCAAAGAAAAAAGCTGTAGGTGGGAAGCGCTGTATTGCGGCCGGCTCCAGCAACAACACAAACACAGCCGGTGTTTCATTGTTTACATTCCCGGAAGATGACAGTCAAGCTTTACCATTGGCCTGTGGAGAACTGGGACAACAGACACTCTTACCAGGAGGACTTTGAGTTGGATACGCAGACTCGGTACCGTGAGTACGCATGCAGCTGCAGCTTCCAAACATTTGATCGCTTGCCCGTACGTGCGTGCCGCTATGTGCATGTCACGTACGTAACTTTGGGGACTTTGAGGAAATATATGTGCCGTATGAACTTTGGGGAGGTGAACGGTACTTTGGGCTGTGGGATTGAGTGTGTTGTGCAGGTGTTTGAGTTGTATTGGCGGGTTATATGGACGGGAGAGGGGAGGTGTTTGTTATGCGGTATTAATTTCTGGCATATTAAATATAAGCCTGGTTGTGTTGTGGCTAATAGAGTATATATATGTCTTGTGTTTATTTACTGTTTTAGTCATTCCCAGCTGAATATCAGGTCCCACCCGCCTCTCACAGCATCTTCCGTATCTGAATCGCTTCCACTGCCCTCTAGTCCTTCACTCTCACTTTCCTCATCCGCAAATCTTTCATCCTCGCTCAAATTAATGGGGAAATCGTCACTTTCTCGGTCCGAATCGCTCTCGCTGCTGGTGGCCATGATTGTAAACAATGTGCAGATGTGAGGAGCTCCACAACCTGTGACGTCACGCTACTCGTCTGCTACTTCCGGTACAGGCAAGGCTTTTTTATCAGCGACCAAAAGTTGCGAACTTTATCGTCAATGTTCTCTACTAAATCCTTTCAGCAAAAATATGGCAATATAGCGAAATGATCAAATATGACACATAGAATGGACCTGCTATCCCGGTTTAAATAACAAAATCGCATTTCAGTAGGCCTTTAAGTACCAGTCTAGTCGCTCTGTTCTGAACAAGTTGCAGTTTGTTCAGGTCAGACTTAGTCGTAGAGGACCATATTATAGGACAGTAATGAAGATGACAGAAAACCAAGGACTGTATGACTTGGCCCATTGTTGAGGATGTCAAGAAGGTGGAGCACTTCCTGACCATGGCTAAACCTCTTCCCATTTTCATTAAAATACCATCAATATGATGGGACCATGACAGTTGACTGTCTAATAGCACACCAATCAGTTTCGCTTTGTTAACCTGCTCAATAGGTATATCTGACATTGAAATATGAAGCTGCGGGTCATCAACAAGCATATGCCTGGATCCAAAAACAATGCTTTTTGTTTGGTCAATATTCACAACAAGTTTACTATCATTTACCCAGTGTGACACTCTCTCCAGGTCCTGATTTAAGTTATTTTCTAGGTCATTTAAGGTAGAGGCAGTACTGTACAGTACTGTTGGGGACGGCGTGGCGAAGTTGGTAGAGTGGCCGTGCCAGCAATCGGAGGGTTGCTGGTTACTGGGGTTCAATCCCCAACTTCTACCATCCTAGTCACGTCCGTTGTGTCCTTGGGCAAGACACTTCACCCTTGCTCCTGATGGGTGCTGGTTAGCGCCTTGCATGGCAGCTCCCGCCATCAGTGTGTGAATGTGTGTGTGAATCGGTGAATGTGGAAATACTGTCAAAGCGCTTTGAGTACCTTGAATGTAGAAAAGCGCTATACAAGTATAACCCATTTATCATTTATTTATTATTTACAGAATTGTGTCATCTGCATACATAACCATATTGGT
The DNA here is from genome assembly GCF_033978685.3 of Nerophis lumbriciformis. Lineage (NCBI taxonomy): Eukaryota > Metazoa > Chordata > Actinopteri > Syngnathiformes > Syngnathidae > Nerophis > Nerophis lumbriciformis. The sequence goes on from NC_084548.2 coordinate 55,347,440, forward strand.
GTTTGTTGTAACACAGGGAAGATCATTAGTAAAAAAAATAAAAAGTAAAAGACCTAAGCAGTTTCCTTGAGGCACGCCGCAGTAATTGTACTTGCGTTCATATAGGCTACCATTAAAACACACTGTCTGTGATCTTCCTGATAGATAGCTCAACATCCAAGAAAGTGACATCAAATCAAATCAAATCAACTTTATTTATAAAGCACATTTAAAATTTACCACTACTATTAAAACCATATTTTCTCAGTTTGGAGATCATTATGTTGTGATCTACGACATCGAATGCCGCACTAAAGTCAATCAGGACAGTACCAACCATCTTCTTGACATCCATTGTGACAGCCAGTCATCAGCCAGCTGAGCTAGAGCAGTAGATGTTGAGTGACCTTGCCTATAAGCATGCTGAGAACACGACATCAGTTTGTTGTACGTAAAGTAATCTTGAATTTGTTTGAAAACAACTTTTTCCATCATGTTACATGGCCTTTCCTTTTAACAACACTCAGTAAATATTTGGGAACTGAGGAGACCATTTTTTAAAGTTTTTCAGGTAGAATTATTTCCCATTCTTGCTAAATGTACAGCTTAAGTTGTTCAACAGTCCGGGGGTCTCCGTTGTCGTATTTTAGGCTTCACAATGCGCCACACATTTTTAATGGGAGACAGGTCTGGACTACAGGCAGGCCGATCTAGAAACCACATGAAGGCATGCTGTTGTAACACGTGGCTTGGCATTGTTTTGCTGAAATAAGCAGGGGCGTCCATGATAACGTTGCTTGGATGGCAGCATATGTTGCTCCAAAACCTGGAAGTACCTTTCAGCATTAATGGTGCCTTCACAGATGTGTAAGTTACCCATGCCTTGGGCACTAATACACCCCCATACCATCACAGATGCTAACTTTTGAACTTTGCGCCTATAACAATCTGGATGGTAGATTTGCTCTTTGTTCCGGAGGACACAACATACACAGTTTCTAAAAACAATTTGAAATGTGGACTCGTCACACCACAGAACACTTTTACATTTCGCATCAGTCCATCTTAGATGAGCTCGGGCCCAGCGAAGCCGGCGGAATTTCTGGGTGTTGTTGATAAATGGCTTTCGCTTTGCATAGTAGAGTTTTAACTTGCACTTACAGATGTAGCGACAAACTATAGTTATTGACAGTGGTTTTTCTGAAGTGTTCCTGAGCCCATGTGGTGATACCGCATGGGTACCGCCTGAGGGATCGAAGGTCCGTAATATCATCGCTTACGTGCAGTGATTTCTCCAGATTCTCCGAACCTTATGATGATATTATGGGCGTTAGATGGTGAAATCCCTAAATTCCTTGCAATAGCTCATTGAGAAAAGTTGTTCTTAAACTGCTCGAAAATTTGCTCACGCATTTGTTCACAAAGTAGTGACCTTCGCTCCATCCTTGTTTGTGAATGACTGAGTATTTCATGGAAGCTGCTTTTATACCAAATCATGGCACTCACCTGTTCCCAATTAGCCTGTTCACCTGTGGGATGTTCCAAATAAGTGTTTGTAAGCATTCATCAACTTTCTCAGTCTGTTTTACCACTCGTGCCAGCTTTTTTAAAACATGTCGCAGTCATCAAATTCCAAATGAGCTAATATTTGCAAAAAATAACAACAGTTTCCAGTTCGAACGTTAAGTATCTTCTCTTTGCAATCTATTCAATTGAATCTAGGTTGAAAAGGATTTGCAAATCATTGTATTCTGTTTTATTTACGATTTACACAACGTGACAACTTCACTGGTTTTGGGTTTTGTAGATATTTTATATTTTATTTATCTTGCATTGGTCATGTGAAACAACTCATGTATGTCTCATAGTCCACCATAATAGACAATACAGATATGTATTCAAATATTCATAACTTATTTTGGAATTTTGCACAAATTATACATACATTTGCTTGTATTTCCCTTAAGTTAAATTTTAAACACCCAACGGCAGGGATTCTCAAACTGTGGTATATGTACCCAGGGCCGTTGCTAGGAATTATGGGCCCATTAAAGAATATGGACCCCTTTACCCAATTCATTGCCAGCTTCAGTGTTCTTGTTTTTTAGTGTTCTTGATGGTGCCTTGTGTAAATTAACCACTTAACAAGTCAGAGTGTTATTATGTGCATTATGTATTATTAGTTGTCATTTAACTTTTTCGTATTTACGCGGTTAAAATAATAACACTAATAACTAATAACACATTTTACAAGACCACATTGAACACATCATGATTACTATTGCAACAACACACTATCAGTAGGGTAAAACTAACCTGTCTCAGTATGAATCCAGCTCACATTACCTATTAGTGGGTGAACAATCCAACGCTTGGTGAATTTTGCTTCACAATGATAGGAAGAGCCGACATCGAAGGATCAAAAAGGTCATTTTTCAGTTACTCAATAATTATGAATTACTAATAATGTTTTATAATGACTCAGTAATTATCAATTATTGAGTATAACTTGAATGTGTCATAATACAATTCAATGCAGCCTCTGATTGGCGCATACTGGAGCACTGTCTGACAGTGATACATGTCTAACACACATTCATTCACAGTCACTCCGTTGACCATTTCACTATTTTTTTTTCATGGACCGATAACAGCTAACGTAGACTCCAGAGTCTACCCTGGTAATGTAGTAGGCTAATTATTTCAGCCGCCCTCAGTCGTTTCACTCCCTCACCATTCTTAGGAAAACGTTTTATTGTCTTGGGCCCCTGCTCTGCTGCTCCTACTTCTGTCCTTCTTTTCAATTATTTTCTGGTGTCCTGACGTGTGCTTTTTGGGGAGCATCCTATCCTTGCTATAGGTTTCTCGCATTCACTTAATTTTGATGAGAAAGAACAATGGGAAGGACGAACCGCGGAGTGGACCAATGTTCCTCCTAATTTTTCATGTCTGAGCAAACACACAAACTCTCTTAGCATTCCTTGGACCCCATGTGAGCAAAATTAGACATGCACACTGTCACCACATCAGCATCACACTTGTCACAATTCTGACATCATAAGTTAAACATTTTATTATAATAATTAGATAATACCATTGATTTCCCTTATAATATTTTTCTAATTTAAGTGATTTGGCCCACTGACAATGTTGAATGTCTGGGAAGGGGTCCTGCTTTGGAAGAATTTGAGACATGTACCCCTTTCTGAGATCGCATTTGGTTCACCTTAAAACATTCACATTATGCACAATGAAATGTGTGCTGCATCACAAGCATGGGATACCGTGTACACGTCTCTGTCTGTAAAATACATGATTATGTAGTTTTATTAGCATGTATGTTATCTAGGAAGAGTATTTCATGATTTACACAATATCCATGAAATAACATTCTTAATTTATGCCACTAAAATAAGCACACATATGTTTGGTGAGTGTGAGTGAAGAGTGATGGTTTGTTTTGCCAAAACAGGAATTAGCATGCAGCATTTAACTCTTTTAACGGCGTTTGCTGCTATAAACTAACCTGCAAAACAGCAACACACACATAACACGCTGTTAATGACATTGATTGGTTGTGTGTGAACCGTATCACATTGTAACGACCTAACAGACAGAGTTTGTGGTGGAGTTGTCTGACTTTTTGTGGCCGTGAACGCATCACTGGCTGAGCCAAGTGTGTGAGTCTTAGTCAAATCCGAGCGAGTGGTTGCTGTCATTACGACGTATACCCATAGTTTGTTTGTTTTGGTTGTATTACGACAGAAAGTGATCATTTTGTCAATAGTAGTTTGTTGCTGATGTTGTTTTGGTGTGGTCACGGCTGAAAGTAATCAGTTTTGATCAATAAAGTGATTGTTGATGCGCTGCACATCCTTCTCCTCCTTAAAACGTCTCGGCTGACGTCGTCATTGTTTTATCTGCTGTCATCACTTGTTGAAAATGGTACAGAATAAATTGTGGCTGCACAGATTTTCCATGTGCTGAGGACATCAGGAGCAGTGTTCAATTAGAGGAATCATTGGTTTGCAGCCTGTGGACTAGTGTTGTAACGATACCAATATTTTGGTACCGGTACTTTTCGGTACTTTTCAAAATAAATTATTGACCGGTACGTTTTAGAGACGGTATCGTACCGAAAATGATTCATTAGTATCGGGGTACTATACTAATACCGGTATACCGTACAACCCTACTGTGGACTAAACCATTTTTTAAGAAAGGGCAAAGGGGTTATTGAAATTATTCAAATTAGAAGAATTTGTTTTAATCCGGATTCATTCTAATGAATATATATTAGTTCAGTGAGTGTATAATCATTTTGTCATAGAGGCTACTGGGGGCTATGAGTGGCCCTTGTGGGCTGAGAGCTCTTAGAATTGTCATTACCTTTCCTCCCTACACTACGGCCCTGTAATGTTACAGTGGCCAAAAATATTAAATATACTTGTTCAATAAAACCTATGTATTGTGTTTAATGAATATTTAAGCTTACTACGCTACTTTACTTTACTGTTAGTTATTATGGTGGTGCTTATGGTTAATTTCTTTTGAGGTAGTACTTGGCGAAACAAGTTTGAAAACCACTGCCCTCAGGTGACAGTTGGTGTTTTGTGTCCATTGAGCTGTGTAAAAAAAATCAAGTCAATCCTACTTCAAGGGTAAAACTCAGGGGTTTATTAAAAATTCAAGCTGCCAATGTTATTGCGCCAATGCAGACTTGGGCAAAATACAACCCGTTTAACTTTTTAACCTGGCCCGTCGGACATTTCCAAGTTATTTTTTTAAACCTTTAAAGGGGAACTGCGCTTTTGGGGAATTTTGCCTATCATTCACAATCCCCATGCAAGACAAGAACACATAATTTAGAATTTTTTTTATGCATTCTAAATTGTAAAATATGGCCAGTACGAAGTGGCTAACAATGCAGCTAATATGTGAACTGTTGCGCCCACAAAGCCCTTAGTAAAACATCTAAAAACCACCAACAATACTCCACATCTCCTGACCTGACCAAGTATTACAAATATAGCCGCGCTAACAGCTTATGCTGCTATTCTGGCATGTTGAGCCGATGAGCTGCTGCATTGTATGTGAGCTAGTGAAATGTCATTCCAGATTATAAATCATGCCTTTCACTTGGATAGTAGAAGTTTGTTGACATGAACCAAGAAGTTTCATGTCAACATTTAACTTCGACCCCAAGATGGCGTTAAAGACATGAACATTTTTTTTTTTAACCTTTCGTGAGGATTGTGATTAATTATTAATCTAAATGGGAAGATGTGGACATTCCATCAATCTGCATCCTAGCAAGAGCAGACATTGGACAGTAAGTGATTGCTTTATTATGTGCAGAGTTTGTATATCTTGTTTAGCACTTAGCAATAGTGCTACTTGATGCCTAGGGTTTGTTGTTGAAGGGAAAAGCGAACTTTGTGAAGTGCAGTGTTGAGTTAGTTACTGAAAACCAGTAACTAGTTACTTTACTAGTTACTTTATTTCAAAAGTAACTCAGTTACTAACTCAGTTACTTACACCAAAAAGTAATGCGTTACTGTGAAAAGTAACTATTTAGTTACTTATTTTTTTCTTATTTTTTTTTTTAAAGCTCCCATTAATGCCCTTTTTGCCTTCATTTCAGTACTGTTATTGCACTGGAGAATAATACAATCTGTTGATCAACTTGACATACATTTTTATTTTCCTTTTAACATAATTAATGAAAAACAGTGCAACATAAAAAGGCATTCCTCCTTTCTTTAAACTTGGACCAATGACCACTAATAAAAAACAAGTTTAAGTGCAACATAAGAAGGCACATCATCTTCCTTGAAACATAGGTAGTGAAATAAAGCCTGACATCTGGAGTGATGCTGCTGTCTTCCACACTTGGAGCCATGGATTGTAGAATCCTTGTTTTCAGTGGCAGGATCATTGACACAGATGGTGAAGTTTCAGTGCTCAGTAGAGATGTAACACTTTTGAGGGGTTTAAGCACCTGGAGGACCTCACCTGCCACTCTCACAAAATCATCAGACAGGGTGACATTTGTCTTCAGGGTGTTGTGGGTCAATGCAGAGTATATAGCTGCCTGCTGCTCCAACATATCATAAGTGGAGTTCCACCTCATTGGGACATCATGTATGAGCAGGCAGCTTTAGCATTTCTTGCTTTGTCTTAAGCACATGAGCAGCTGTTGTGCTTGGGTGGAAGTAAGAAACCTTACTGATCCTCCCAAAGAGGCGTTCCATCCTATTGACTGAGATTCCCTTCTGTGATGCCAAATTCACTACATGTGCAAAGCACCTATCTGTGGTCCCAGTCCTGCCTCATTCTCTGTAATTATTTGATTTTTGGCATTATCACGTGTGACTGGGATATCTTTATCTTCCATTCCTCCACTGCTTGTGTCAGTACCTGCGCAAGGTGACTCTCGTAGAGGGGGCGTGTCTTCTCATCTCCCAGTCAGCTGTGATGAAGTGAGCGCTTATAGTTCCGCTGGACGTCCACCCGTCTGTCATGAGCGCAACAGATGATGCTCGGGATAGTTCATCCACAACTTTTTTCTTCTCCTGCTCATAAAGATCTGGCACAATCTTATTGCTGAAGTGGGTGCGCGACGGGATGTCGTAACGTGGTTCAAGCACGTTCAGCATGTGTTTAAAACCCTCGTTTTGCAAAACCGAGTCTGCACTTATAAACACACCGATTCAATGGCGGGGGCGTTCAAGCTCCTCCGTTACTCCGCTCGCCATGACCACGCTGTGTGTGGACTGAACGTGCCAACAACTTTTTTTTTTCCACTTGTGTGCCTCCCCACACACACACCCACACCCACACACACATAGACCGCGCCTCTTTTCTTCTCTCCGGCTTGTGACAGAGGAAGATTCAGAAGAACGTCACCGCAGCGCTTCTGTTTCTAGCCGATACTACATCACAAGTAACGTAAAATAACGCAGTAACGCATCATGTAGTAATGGTAACTAAATTACTGAATAAGAAAAAATAACGCGTTAGATTACTAGTTACCGCCGAAACTAACGGCGTTACAGTAACGCGTTACTTTGTAACGCGTTAGTCCCAACACTGGTGAAGTGTTTGCGAAATTAATACGTCGCGGTGTGCTTATAATGAGCAAAATAATAAGAAATATTACTTGTTATTATACAAACGTGTAATAATGTCTGTTCTTACATTTTGTATATACTTACAGCGTGTATATAAAATGATGATGGAGGTTTTTAGATGTTTTTGTCATGTCTGTGTTGATCATGTTTTTGTTTTAGTCATGTTTTGTTTTGTTTAGTTATTGGACTCTTTAGTTTCTGGTTGTTCACTCCCTTGTTTTGTTTCCATTGCAACCCATTAGTTTTCACCTGTCACGTCACGCACCTGTTTCACGTTTTGAGTCACGCACCTGTTTTCACTAATCATGTCTGTAGTATTTAAGTTAATTGTTTTCAGTTTGTCTTTCTGGCGACATCCCGCATTTATGCTCTGCACATTCCTGACACTTGGTTTCATGTCCATTGTTCATGCTGCTCCTTTAGTCCATGCCAAGTAAGTTTTTGTTTATTAATGCCACAGTTAGTGTTTTTTTGTTGTTCATAGTTTCTGCCTTTGTGCAAGTTTTGTGTTTATAGCCAAGTTTTGTACCTCCACTGTAAGCGCCTTTAGTTTGTTCCTTTTGTTATAGTAAAATTAAATATGTATTCACCTGCAAGTCATATCTGGTCCAAATCTTTTGCACCTCGGGAGAACAAACCACGCCACAGACCAAGTCATGACAGTTTTAGAGCGGGGGTGTATATTGTAGCGTTCCGGAAGAGTTAGTGCTGCAAGGGGTTCTGGGTATTTCTTCTGTTGTGTTTATATTTGTGTTACGGTGCGCATGTTCTCCCGAAATGTGTTTGTCATTCTTGTTTGGTGTGGGTTCACAGTGTGGCACATATTTGTAACAGTGCTAAAGTTGTTTTTACGGCCACCCTCAGTGTGACCTGTATGGCTGGTGATCAAGTATGCTTGCATACACTTGTGAATGTGTCAAAAGCCGCAGATATTATGTGACTGGGCCGGCACGCAAAGGCAGTGCCTTCAAGGTTTATTGGCGCTCTATACTTCTTCCTATGTCCGTGTACACAGCGGCGTTTTAAAAAGTCATACATTTTACATTTCAAAAGTGGTGCAGACCGCCTTATTCAAATGAAGCTTTTGTGTGTACTATACGGGGCATCGCCACGGAGAACCTCCCATTTACTGCACATTCATTTATTCATGCTTCTACCTGCAGCATTTGATGTTTTCAAACAAGCAGGAGACATCTACTACTTTTTTTATGTAGGTGCAGTCCAAAGTGCATCTACAAACGTACAACAGAACCCACTTTTTTCCCCTTTTTTTCAGCTCCCAAAGTATGCTCATAGATAGATAGATAGATAGATAGATAGATAGATAGATAGATAGATAGAACTTTATTGATTCCTTCAAGAGAGTTCCCTCAGGAACATTAGAATTCCAGCAGCAGTGTACAAAATTGAGATATAATTTAAAATAATTAAAAAAGTAAATCATGGAAGTATAAATGGAAATAAAAAGGAAAATATAACAATAAAAATAAAAATAAAAAGTAACAATAATAATAAAAATATAACAGTAAAAATATGAATATAACAAGGGAAACTAGGCAGTAGTGACCATGTTATGGAAAAAAAATAAATAAATAAAGAAAGAAAAACAGTAATACTGTCGATTATATGGAATATGTGATGTGTATATTGCACCTTTAAAATGTATTGCACTGTTATTGCTGTTTATTGCACTATTAATTGCACTGTTTTATGTTGCAGTTTATTTCAGTATTATTATTGCTTTGCGTCCCCTGTCATCCCAGTAAGAAAGGAGTGGTACAGTCTGATGGCGTGTGGGAGAGAGGCTGCACTTACTGTGTTCAATACGCAAAAAATGCATACTTTTAGAAGGTTTTTTCAAATAAGAGACATGTTTATAATCAGTGTTGGGACTAACGCGTTACAAAGTAACGCGTTACTGTAACGCCGTTAGTTTCGGCGGTAACTAGTAATCTAACGCGTTATTTTTTTTTATTCAGTAATTTAGTTACCGTTACTACATGATGCGTTACTGCGTTATTTTACGTTACTTTTCATACATGATGTCCCAACGAGGTGGAACTCCACTTATGATATGTTGGAGCAGCAGGCAGCTATATACTCTGCATTGACCCACAACACCCTGAAGACAAATGTCACCCTGTCTGATGATGATGTGAGAGTGGCAGATGAGGTCCTCCAGGTGCTTAAACCCCTCAGAAGTGTTCCATCTCTACTGAGCACTGAAACTTCACCATCTGTGTCAATGATCCTGCCACTGAAAACAAGGATTCTACAATCCATGGCTCCAAGTGTGGAAGACAGCAGCATCACTCCAGATGTCAGGCTTTATTTCACTACCTATGTTTCAAGGAAGATGATGTTTCTTCTTATGTTGCACTTAAACTTGTTTTTTATTAATGGTCATTGGTCCAAGTTTAAAGAAAGGAGGAATGCCTTTTTATGTTGCACTGTTTTTCATTAATTATGTTAAAAGGAAAATAAAAATGTATGTCAAGTTGATCAACAGATTGTATTATTCTCCAGTGCAATAACAGTACTGAAATGAAGGCAAAAAGGGCATTAATGGGAGCTTTAAAAAAAAAAGAAGAAAAAAAGAAGTAACTAAATAGTTACTTTTCACAGTAACGCATTACTTTTTGGTGTAAGTAAAAGAGTTAGTAACTGAGTTACTTTTGAAATAAAGTAACTAGTAACTGTAACTAGTTACTGGTTTTCAGTAACTAACCCAACACTGTTTATAATAAATATTATTAATGAAAACACGAACGCCATTCAAAAAATGCCAGCAGACACCAAAACGCATCAGTTGAATTTGTTTTAATCAGCCCCTTAAGTCACCTAGCATGCAGCTATACAATTATTAAAGGATGTTGCTGAATAGACAATCAATCTAATATTTTTTAAATTTCTGACAGACCATGCAAATATGTTGACACACACACGTATTACAGAGGATTCTCTTTCAGTGGTCCGTATTTGCAGCACGAGCACCGAGAGTGTGTCAGTTTGCATGCATTTTTCAGACGTGCTACATAAAACGATAAATAGTGCTCGGAAAATGTTGATGAGTGTTGATGAATCACATTGTGTGTTCTGTATAACATAATTACATCTTCTCCCATTATTGTGGGTGTTTTGATGATCCGCGTATATTCTGCATATGTGCAAAGAAGACAGAGACGCAAAATGGATTGCACACCTCACTTAACAGACGCAATCCATTTTGCACACGTTTAGTAGATCAGCTTTGCAAGTGCTATCATGTCTACGCGTGTTTTAGTACACGGAAGCCCTTAGTAAATCAGGCCCTCTGAGACATCGTATATATATATATATATATATATATATATATATATATATATATATATATATATATATATATATATATATATATATATATATATATATATATATATATATATATGTATATATATATATATATATATATATATATATATATATATATATATATATATATATTGCACTGTTTTTTGTTGCAGTTTATTTCAGTATTTATTTATTTCAGTATTATTATTGAAATAAACTGCAACAAAAAAAACAGTGCAATTAACAGTGCAATAAACAGCAATAACAGTACAATACCTTTTAAAGGTGCAATATACACATCATATCTTTCATATAATCGACAGTATTACCGTTTTTCTTTCTTTCTTTCTTTATTTTTTTCCATAACATGGTCACTACTGCCTAGTTTCCCTTGTTATGTTCTTTTTTTTACTGATATATTTTTATTCTTATTTTTCCTTTTTATTTTTATTCTTATTGTTATATTTTCCATTTTATTTCCATTTATACCTCCATTATTTAGTTTTTAAATTATTTTAAATTCTATCCCAATTATGTACACTGCTGCTGGAATTTTAACGTATATTCCGCTCTACCCCTGTATTGAGCACTGTATAACGGATAAACCACATAAACCTTGACTATATATGTATATATATATATATATATATATATATATATATATATATATATATATATATATATATATACTGTATATATATATATATATATATATATATATATATATATACACACACACACACACACACACACATTCTATCAATGTGACCCCCTCGACTCAAAAAATTGCCAAAGTCCGTGTTAATCATGAAGAATTGTCCCAATAATCATGTATAAAAACAAATTAATCACACATTTTTCTTCCATCCTATACACATCTCTATGCTCAAATTACAAAGGTAGTAATGCAAGAATCTGGCTTCTCCAGCCTCCTATTAACTTCAGTTGTATAATCCTAATGTGTGGCTAAAGAATCACACCCAGCCAATATAGGATGGATGATGTGGTTCGACAGCATCTTAAGCCGCTTTTGTAGCATCTGGTCCTACATCTTGTTACACAGTAAACAGTGCAGCAATCTGTTCATAAGAATGTTTGTGTTGGCTGATTTCCAGCAGGATGAGAGCGTATGTACCTGAGGTATGCTGTGGATTCAGTCAGTGGTTCTTTTCACCTGGCACACATTTCCAAACCTGCAGGAGATTCCCACTTCAGAGACATTTCGAGCATGTTGTGTTTGTCTAAGTGGAAGGAGAAAGTCAAAATTACGATTATGCGTTTAAAGCTGTTCGATTTGTGCGATAATTCAGGAGATGCACACGCTGGTGGAATTGTTCTCACAGGAATTTGAATGTTATGAAAGTAATACATACAGTCCAGCATTTTCAGCATATCCTCCATGTTTTTTTGGAACAAGACACTTTTCCCCACGTTGCACACAATATTGTACCCACAATCTCATTAAACAGCAGACACATAAAGTGTTTACATTTATAAGGAGGAACAAGAATGCTGAGTGTTGGGGATCATATATTCTGAATTAGTTATTTATTATTTGGTGATGGGGCAGCATGGTGGAACAGGGGTTAGTGCATGTGCCTCACAATACGAAGGTCCTGAGTAGTCCTGAGTTCAATCCCGGGCTCAGGATCTTTCTGTGTGGAGTTTACATGTTCTCCCCGTTACTGCGTGGGTTCCCTCCGGGTACTCTAGCTTTCTCCCACCGCCAAAAACATGCACCTGGGGATAGGTTGATTGGCAACACTAAATTGGCCCTAGTGTGTGAATGTGAGTGTGAATGTTATCTGTCTATCTGTGTTGGCCCTGCGATGAGGTGGCGACTTGTCCAGGGTGTACCCCGCCTTCCGCCCGAATGCAGCTGAGATAGGCTCCAGCGCCCCCCGTGACCCCAAAAGGGACAAGCGGTAAAAATGGATGGATGGATTATTTGGTGATTGAATACGGTCTATCATCTATTATATATGTTTGTGTATTATATCTGTTAGCTTTATTTCTAATATATTCTGTAAGGGTGCTGAAAAAAAATGTATTAACATCCAAATCGCACTTATTGTTTAATTTCGTTTCTAAATCGGGTAACACTTTAGTATGGGGTACATTTTCACCATTAATTAGTTGCTTATTAAAGTAACAAATACTTAATTTAGAGTTATTTGGACACTAGGGGAACATATAAGGGTTAGGGTTAGGGTTAGGGTTAGGGTTGGGGTTGGGGTTGGAGTTAGGGTTACTAATAAGCAATAATTCTGAGGCTATCGAGGGAATACTCTTAGTTAATGGCTTACTAGTTGTATAATATAATAAGGCATTAATAAGTACTTAATAATGACTAATTAAGAGCCAATATGTTACTAATTACTAAGTCTTGAAAATGTGCGCAGGTCCGCCACTGTAGTCCGTGGTAGTCGATAAGGTTCTTCTTTGTCACTATCTACTTGTTATGGGACATTCATCCTCCGCTGTTGCCATTTCTAATATAAAGTAGCGTTTTCATGACGAGGACTTTTACGAAGCTTACTGCGTGGATTGTTTTCCCGGGATGCAATCGGACTTGACCGGACAAGCCAGGTAAAAACATGATTTAATTATTCAAAGTCAATGAAGGAAAAACAAAAGGCGCTCACAAGGCGGAGACACAAACTTGGCGCAGGGTACAAAAACTAACACTTAGACAGACTATGGACATGAAACAAAAAAATACTTACTGTGGCATGAGCAGAGCATGAAATTAAAACATCAGCATGAAACTATGAACATGAATGAACCTCAATAGAGCAGAGCATGAATCTATGGCATGAAAACTAGCAATGTTGCCAGGCCGACTAACTGGCAAACACAGGCTTAAATAGTCTCTATGATTAAAACAGGTGCATGTGTCCAAATGAGTCAGGTGAAACCAATGAGTCGTCATGGTGACAAAACAAACAAGGAAGCCCAAACAGGAACTAAAAGAGTCCAAAAACCAACAAAACATAACCAAACAAAACAAGACCACAGAACATGACAAGAGTAAAGTTCTAACTTATATCTGTCAGTAGCCTCGCTATGGATGCGCTAAAAACTACCAGTGTGGTGAGTCTACATAATTCACCCACAGAACTTTAGTTATTCGAGAGTTCCGGTCGGACGTTTTTTCACGGGACACATTTCCGTCGTTGTTATTGCACTAGTGAGCCACGGATGAGGAGATGCTGCTCCGTTATTGATTTAAGTAAAGTCTGAATTGTTGTGTACTGAGAAGGGAAGGAGGCGACAACCAAGGCTGAACTGCAGTTAAAAGGTTTATTGAAACCTTTGATGAGTGGGTGGCGTGTGTATGCTACTCTAAGTGAATGGGTGTAGACAATGTGTAAAATTATCTGTGTAAGTGTTACCAGAGGTTGTTGTCTGTGAGTGTTGGATGAATCTTTCGTCGAGTCAAGGAGGCAAGGCGAAGAGGCAGTCCGTAAACAGGCAAGCAGTCGATGGTAGGAGTGTGGCAGCGTAGTCCGTGTCCGAGCATGGGACGAGGATCGAGGAAGGCAGTCATAGATCCGGATGAATGTCGAGAGGCAAAACACGATCACAAATGACGGGGAAGACACTGCGGAAGACACAAGAGACATGAACGAGGGAAACAAGGAAGAGCACAGAGAAGGCGAGCAAAGCACAATGGAGGGAATGCCAGACGTGATGCTTACTGGGAAGATGAACGACATCCTGGCAAAGGTTCCTTGGGTCCGCTGGGCTTTATGTCGCTCCCGCTCATTAGGTCCAGGTGTGCTGATCCGCGATTGCCTGCAGCCTTGTCGCGAGCAGGCGCGTGTCTGGGCACGCTGCCAGCGGAGGTGCCGGCAGACCCAGCTGCCGGGGAAAAGCGGGTTGAGCCCGCGCCGTGACATGAATGTCATTAAACTGTTAGCTCCATCTTTTGACACTTCTTCCACTCTCGTCCTTGCACGCTACACCGCTACAACAAAAATGAGGGGGAGAAGACGCTGTCGAAGATGAGCCACGTACATAAAACCGCCCACAACACGGCACATCCGGAAGCGACTGTCAGAAATATGGTCTGTAAAACATAATCTATGCAACATTTTGACCAAAGAACCACTATTACATGTTATGTAGACCACAAAGAAGTGTTTTCAATTTAGAAAAAAAAAATAAAAATGACCCCTTTAATGCTCCTTATAATCCGGTGCACCTATTGTATGAAAAAAACAACCTAACTGGACCCGCTCATCGGCAGTGCACCTTATAATCCAGTGTGCCCTATGGCCTGGAAAATACAGTGTGTTCACTGAAACATCACCATGACATGTTGACCTGTTTGAAAAAAAAGCCTGTTAGCTGACAAAAATAAAAGTATGTTAGGGAGGGGATAGAGTGTTGTTGTTGTGATGTTCTCATAGTACATCATGTTGAAAAAGTCCTTATGATAGCTGGTGTCAGATTTATGGGCTTGAGATCAGGGACAGGCAGCAGGCAATGATCATACCACATCCTTTTTTTCTGTGGTTGCAAAACATGAGTCAAAGAAGTCTATATCTGAAATAAAATAAAAATCGCAATGACTTTTATGGATTACTCGATTGGGGGAAGGGATACAAACAGTAATCCCAGGGTGGCCATTACGCGTTTGCAATAAGACCCAAAACCCAGACAATCCTGCAACATCCATCAACATCGTTCGGTATTGATTCTCCCATCTGGCAATAATTTGTTGGCTCAGCTCTTCGACTAATCCCCAACACACCTCAGAAGGGAAACTAGGAAATCAGGTGTCGAGAAAGCCTGACGACTGGCGACTGGTGTGTGCGGAGGGATGATACTTTTCATACACCCACACAGCAGCATGCTGATCCCCAGAGGGCTGCTTTCTCCATCCTTTTTTGTTCATGGTGCTCTAAAAGAAAGTGGCACCACTCACAATGACCTGGTTTCTGTCCTCCCAAGTGCACTCATGAACTAAGATCACATACTCCTCCATTCTGTTTCATTCATGAGTATTATATAAACATAGACAGCATGGAGATGTATCTTTCATCACATGACTGTACTATTGGTCAATAATGCTTCTGTTCAAAAGGCATTGTAGTTCTGAGTGAAGCCTAACAGGAAGAGGACTTACATGCATGGCGGTGTTTTATGATGTATTTACAATTATGGTTACAGTATGGTTGGAGGCAGATGTTACTGGTACTGTATGTAAGGCTGTGTGGATGGTTTTATAGAGGACCTCCTGTGCAAAACCAACGTTTCTTACCTTTTGATACCTGTTTTTGTGTATTTAGAATCTGCAAAAGTCCAGAAAATGCAAAATCAAACCAAGGAGGCTTTTGCGAGGATATTTTTAAAACAATTTTGCCTTCCTTCATGCTTCCCCAAACGTTTGGAATTTGCCCAATTTGTGACATTTTTCACAAGTGTGACATCAGCGAATATCTCCATATATGGTAAGGATTTATCCAAAGTGCTTTGTGCAAGTCCGCCATTGAAGTCTGAAGCTGTTAGCTGTTAGCTGTTAAGCTCTTTCTCTTTCTCTATCCTCCTTGTCGATGTCGTAGATCACAACATAATGATCTCCAAACTGAGAAAATATGGTTTTAATAGTATGTCACTTTCTTGGATGTTGAGCTATCTATCAGGAAGATCACAGAGAGTGTGTTTTAATGGTAGCCTATCTGAATGCAAGTACAATTACTGCGGCGTGCCTCAATTAAGTTGCTTAGGTCCTTTACTTTTTATTATTTTAACTAATGATCTTCCTTGTGTTACAACAAACACCAATATGGTTATGTATGCAGATGACACAACTCTATGTAGTACTGCCTCTACCTTAAATGACCTAGAAAATCACTTAAATCAAGACCTGGAGAGAGTGTCACGCTGGATAAATGATAGTAAACTTGTTGTAAAAATTGACAAAACAAAAAGCATTCTTTTTGGATCCAGGCATATGCTTGTTGATGACTCTCAGCTTCATATTTCAATGTCAGATATACCCATTGAGCAGGTCAAAAAAGCGAAACTGATAGGTGTGCTATTAGACAGTCAACTGTCATGGTCCCATCATATTGATGGTATTTTAATGAAAATGGGAAGAGGTTTAGCCATGGTCAGGAAGTGCTCCACCTTCTTGACATCCTCAACAATGGGTCAAGTCATACAGTCCTTGGTTTTCTGTCATCTTCATTATTGTCCTATAATATGGTCCGCTACAACTAAGTCTGACATGAACAAACTGCAACTTGTTCAGAACAGAGCGACTAGACTGGTACTTAAATATTCTTTGCGCACTAATATTAATTTATGCATTCACACCTGTCCTGGTTGTCTGTTGAACAAAAGATGCATTGTAGTCTCCTTATGTTCTTTAGAACTATAATTTTAGATCAATCACCAGATTACTTTTACAAACAGTTTTTAAAATCAACTAACACACATATTCATGACACTAGGAATAACAGCAATGGCTTCCTGCTCCCAGGACCAATCTCCTCCATCATACAGTTAAGTATGGATGTACAAACGTATATCATTCTGGAATCGGTTGCCATCTCATATTAATCTCTCACTAAGTAAATTGTCAATCAAGACAGCTTTGAAGATACACCTATTGCAGCTGTCCACATGACGTGAATTTGTAATACTTGGTTTTTAGCTTTTTTATCTTATGTTGTATTTTTCCATTGTATAATGTTTGGTAATGCATGTATTCTTTGTATTTTTATTTGGACGGCGTGGCGCAGTGGAAGAATGGCCGTGCGCGACCCGAGGGTCCCTGGTTCAATCCCCACCTAGTACCAACCTCGTCATGTCCGTTGTGTCCTGAGCAAGACACTTCACCCTTGCTCCTGATGGGTGCTGGTTAGCGCCTTGCATGGCAGCTCCCTCCATCAGTGTGTGAATGTGTGTGTGAATGGGTAAATGTGGAAGTAGTGTCAAAGCGCTTTGAGTACCTTGAAGGTAGAAAAGCGCTATACAAGTACAACCCATTTTTTATTTTTTTATTTTGTATGCTCCTATATGAACCCCAGGAAGACTAGCAGTCGCCTTGGCGTCAGCTAATGGGGATCCATTCAATAAACAATAAACAATACATGCACATGCATCTTCTGCTGTTGCCATTTCTAATACAAAGTAGCGTATAGTTCTAATTCATCCATATAGAAGCGCTAAAAACCATAACATGGATGACGGGTAGAAGACAGTTAAAGTGGAGGCACGAAAATAAGACTGTCCACAAAACGACGCATCTTGAAGAGACAGTCCGCAAGCAGTTTGAGGATGGTCTGTAATATGACAAAATCTATGCAACATTTTAATCAAAGAACAACCATTACAAGTTTTGTAGACGACAATAAAGTGTTTTAAATGTCAAAGTCATGTTACAAATCTGTCATGATTACAGTTTATAGAAAAATATTGTCTTTGATGCAGTCCAAGTGTTAGCCCTCTGGAAAACAGTTAAACACATTTGTATTTTACACCCCAATGATAGTTGTTAACGCAGTAACATGTACAGGCTTAACTTATAGTACAGGCTCCATTGGTTCCATGACCAAGCTTAAAACTTAAAGCATTTGTATCTCAAATCAAAGTCGGCTGTTGAAAAATTAGACAAGCACAATGTTTACAAGTAACCTGCCTTTTAAAAAGAAAAATTAACTTTTAGATAAGAAATATTGAATGGAAAAACCATACAACAGAATGTACTACAAACAATTGCAGTTGTTCTATAAAGTAATGGACTTCTATGGTATCTCCTTTGAAATGCTTCGTCGTCAAACACACCATGAGCAGCTTCTCCTTATTTACATGGATGAATGTCCATAATTTAGCTATTATTTCAACACTCTTGCTCGCGCAAAAGCTGGCTCTTAAGTAATGTGCAGACGAGCAGTGCTGCGCTCGAACTTCCTTTCCACATGGTCGGTGGTCATGTTTTTGATTATTTCTTCAAGTCAATGAATATTATCCACTTCTTCTTCTCAGCACTGTCCTTCACACTCACTTGCTTATACGCCATTGTTAGATAACAAACTGTGTCAACCTCTAGCTAAAAGCTAACGTTAAAGAGTAGGACCTGAATTTTAGGCGGACATCTTACGGGGTTCACTCTGACATTCACTACACCCTCTAGCGATGAGGAGGCTTGTAACTCAAATTTATGCTCACAACTTAATGCATTACAAAAAGCCAAGAGACAGATTGTATCTCAAAAATACTCGTAAGTTGAGGTACCCCTGTATATTGTTTTTGCTAAATTTGATACACCAGATTTGACCTTCTGGTATTGTATAATAATAAACCTTGTGCTGTTAAAAACCTGCCGCCCAGTACAAGCGAATCATTGAATTGTGTAAAGATAATGTTATTATAAGTAAAAGCCACAACACTTGCATGTATTTCTTTGCTTTTTATGTCTACTCAGAACAATTTGTCCATACTCTTTAGAATTTAATAGACATCCGAGCTTGTGATTTCACATTATGCGGTTATGGTGGATGAATAGCCAATGGTATTAGTTCAAAGGATAAACGCAGTTCAAAGGATAAACGCAGTGATGGGTAAGTTACTTGGAAAATGTAGTAAGCTAAGCTACAAGTTACTCTCGATTAAATGGAAGCTATCCCCGGAGAATTGTTGCAAGCTAAACAACAAGCTACACGGCAAAAGTAACTTGCTACATCAAAGCTACATTTAACGGCATTTATATCTATAGCCCCAAATGTATAATATCAATGTTAATGTAACTGCGAGTGAACAAATGGACCCAATACTCTTAACTATCTGTCGTTTAGCTGGGGGGCAGCCTTCAACTACCTCTAGGGGTCCACGCACCCCACTGTATGTTTTTATTTTTGTTTGCCTTTTCTTTGGCACATCCCTATAATGTTATTAATTTTCTCTACCTACAGTAAAAAAACAAAAAACAGCATCTACCAGAGGTAATAACTAAAAATTAAGGTTTTGGGCATTTCTTTCTCCAAACGCAAAAGCATGTCTAAATATGACCAAAGACATGCATTATTGTGGGTTTCCTGATGTCATCTTAATCAGTAAAGGAAAAATCTAATCTGCGGGAGATAATTCCTCTGCTATTTTCAAGTATGTTGGTTTTTTTTGGACTCGTCAGCTTTCAGCGTCCCTCTGTCTCTGACTCCCTCATTGTCATGTGACATGAGTATGTGTCTGTTATGATTTTGCTTACCAGTTTTGATAACCCGCCTTATCTTGCCTCTGATTGGCCAGTCCGTAATGTTTTGCCCTAACCTTAGCTCGGGGGAGGCAGTCCGAATCCAGAGGGGGATCCAGGGAAGTGAGGCGCACAGCTCACTTCCAAGGCGACGGAAGATACTGCGGGAACAGGGAAACGACAGGAACAAGTGACCACAAGGAGCAGAGGAATACAGAGAGCAAACACAGGAGAGGAACCAGAGACGCAAAGCTTACTGTCGGACAGAGAACTACGTTCTGGCGCTGGATTGTCGGCTGCGTTGGTCTTTATGCTGTTGAGCCTCATTAGATCCAGGTGCGGAGATTGCACATTGTGTAGGCCGTGTAGGCGCGTGGCCGCGGTCTGAGCGAGAAGCGCAGGGGCGTGTCCGGCGGAGCTTTGAATGACGTTATGTGCGTGCGTCGTAACAGATACGTCATCAATTGCGACCTGGTCCCCACTTTGTGAATGGATTAACCTGAAACTAACGAGGGGAATTTTTAAGCATTGCTTTTAAATTGGCAGTTTGATTGGTAGCTGGATGTGTGACCATGTCCACCTTCCCTCTATCTCCAAAACATTGTTCTATGCATGGCATTCAAAATACTAAATTGCCAATGTGACAATGCCCTTTTGTCAGCACAGTGGGCTGACTATTGAGCGGAGGTTAGAGTTCTTACAATTATCTCTGAGAGTTGGCCTGTGGGAAATGTGGTAATGGAGATGTAGTCAAGGGAAGGGAATCATGAGCGTTAATCACAGTGAAAACATGCACACTTTGAACTGTTTGTCCTTTAATGGAAATAGGATAAGCCATTAGAGAACAGAGAAGATGTGTTTTAACAATCATTTTGGGTTTACGGTACTGTAAAATGCATCACATAAAAATGAGAATAGGCCCTTTTTGTTGTATACAAGAATGTTCACAATCCACATAAAACTGTCTCAATAATGACTTCTGGTAACATTTTAATTGTTTTGTGTTCCTCTCGTCTTGTAAATAATTAAATCCTCGATTTTGAAGTTACCGCTGTGCCTAATTATAGGTTTTTATTTTCTACAGTGAATAATGAAGAATATATAAATTAGATCCTTAGGGACTTGCAGCATGGCGGGAAACTAAGTACAAAATGGGGGTGGTGAATTAGAGCTGGTGTAGATTTTAATAGTTAGCTTTAGGTGTCCTCATAGCTCAGAGTCAACCTCATAAAAGGGGTTTCTTTTAATTCAAACTTACCTGTCCTGATTCACTCGCTGGAGTGCTGATGTTCCAGATCCTCAAGGGGGTTTTGTGTACCTGAAATCTAATGGGCCGTGATAAAGCAAGTGTCAGGTGGTGCAATGCTGGAGGCAGATGTACCAGTGACTAAAATGAGGCTCTTTAAAGAGCTCAGTTATCCAGAGAAACTTTTTTGTCGCTGTAAAGAAGTCAGACCAAGGACTGTTTTCATTGCTGGACTCTAGAAAGACGTTCCGCAGCCTCCGAAGCAGAACCTCCAGGTTCTGTATTGCTGTAAGACTCTTGAACGCATCATAATTATCCCCTCAACTCCCCCCAAAATGGATTAACTTGCTGGAATAAAAAAGAAACGTGGATGCATATGAAAAAGTGCAATATATTTATCTGTACAGTAACTTATTCATTATTTATATATGCACCTTATTGCTTTTTTTATTCTGCACTACCATGAGCTGATGTAACGAAATTGCGTTCTTATCTGTACTGTAAAGTTCAAATTTGAATGACGATACAAAGGAAGTCTAAGTCTAAGTCTAAGTCACTAAATCGTGGGAAAAGAATGGGTGGTTGTACATCAAGTGGTCCACATCAGATTACAACATTCAGGTCACAGACCTGATGGATGAAATCATAAATCGTGGATAGGATTTACAACAAAATGGATTTATGAATGATGGATGGACAAATAAAATGCTTTATTAAATGCATGCTGTATTTACATTTCCACCAACTTTGACACAACGTTTTTGGACAGGATTAAAAAAACGTCATTGTCATAAATATATTGTGGACTGTAAGTGCAGTTTTCCTTCGTCACTCGAGCTATGATCTGTCTGCTTTACTCTATCGCGTTTTTTCAAAATGTAATTTGTATTTATTAATTTTTTTCTACAAAATTCACACAGAATCTTAAACCATATAATAAAATAAAATAGAGCAACACCAACCCTGACCCTGATCTTATTAAGTAAATACAAACATTTACAAAGCTATTGAGAAGACATACAAAACTAAAAAAAGTAAAATAAATACATGATAAATGATAATAATAATTTATGTCAAACAATTAAAACAATGAGTAATTAAATAATTGTGATCTGTAATTGATTTTATTAATCTCTCTTTTTACTCGCATCAATTCAAGATATTGGATGAATTCTTATGATTTATCCATCTATCTACACAAGATCTATACTTCCATCCATCCATCCATTTTCTATTTCTCTCCCTATTAAAAATAGATATCCACATACATTCATGAAAAATAAACAGATGGATTGGTTATAGGATAGGTTAGATGGACCAAATGATACATGGATTAATGACTGTTGGGTGGACAGAAGAATGGATGGATTTGTGGGATGTGGATAGAAAATTGATGGATGGAAGAATTTGCTAATTCTGAACAGACATATGGAGAACTAAAAGGACAAATCGTTCATAAATGCTAGGTGGACTAGAGGTATGTACAGAATTTATGAATGGTGGAAGAACAGAGAATTGGATGAAACGGACAAAAGGATGACGAAAGTGGTCATAAGTGAAAGCATCTTGATAAAAGACGTTTGATGTTGGCTGTCGAGCCAACTCTTGTCAGCATGTGTAGCAGTATCAAAGATGCCTCATTAAACTGCTGCTCTGACTTTCATTCCCTTTTGATAAGAGCGCCATTCCTCTGCTCATCTATTTCAGGACACAGATTCACTTCACAGTGGCTATTGATTTCACAGCATCAAATGGTGAGTGTTGCATTTACTGTGCTGACTTCATGTGCTGCTTTCTTCTCTGATCACCGTCATTCTTCCATCCATCCATTTGCTACCGCTTGTCCCTTTTGGGGTGCTGGAGCCTATCTCAGTTGCATTCGGGCGGAAGGTGGGGTACACCCTGGACAAGTCGCCACCTCATCACTCGGCCAACACAGATAGACAGACAACATTCACACACTAGGGCCAATTTAGTGTTGTCAATCAACCTATCCCCGTCGTCTTTTACTAAATTCCTGAATTGATTTTGCGTTTTGTTTTCTTTTGCCACCATATTCTTTATATTAAAAATAAGGCTTAAAATACCTATACCAGTGTCTGACAAGTTGTTTCTTTTGCAAAATACCAAACCTACAATATGCTATGTGAAATATAGGTGAAGATATTTTACATCCCATTCCATGCAGAAAAGTAATCGGAGATACTTAAACTTAAAGGGGACCTACGATGTTTTAATAATCACTTCCTTGTGGTCTAGCTAATATGCATTGGATATTGCTGGGTTGCAATCACGTGACTTAGAGGCACTTCCGGGTTTCAGGCGATTGTCTAATGCAGTGTTTTTCAACCACTGTGCTGTGAGATACTGTCTGATGTGCCGTGGGAGATTATGTAATTTCACCTAATTGGGTTAAAAATATTTTTTGCAAACCAGTAATTATAACCCGCAAATAATGTGCCGTTGTTGAGTGTCGGTGCTGTCTGGAGTGCGGCAGAGTAACCGTGTAATACTCTTCCATATCAATAGGTGGCAGCAGGTAGCTAAATGCTTTGTAGAAGTCGGGAACATGGTTTGTCGTGATCACAATATGCAGATGACAGTGGGAGGCAGCGTGCAGGTAAAAAGGTATCTCATGCTTCAACCAAAAATAAACAAAAGGCGAGTGCCGCTAAGAAAAGGCATTGAAGCTTAGGGATGGCTATGCAAAACGAAACTAAAACTGAACTGGCTGCAAAGTAAACAAAAACAGAATGCTGGACGACAGCAAAGACTTACAGTGTGTGGAGCAGCAGACGGCATCCACAAAGTACATCCGTACATGACATGACAATCAACAACAAAATAGGAGCGCAAAACAAAAGGATTAAAACACTACAAAGAAAGCACCAAAAAACTCGTGATGTGACAGGTCGTGACAGTACACCTACTTTAAGACGAGCTATAGTGATGCATGGTTGGTTATGGTTGGAATTTATATCCAACAATTGCGAGAATGACTTTTTACTGTCAATATCGGCCGCTGAGTTTCATTTTTTTATGTTTTCTGCTATATGTGTGCCTCGGGATTTTTTCAATGAAAAAAATGTGCCTTGGCTCAAAAAAGGTTGAAAAACACTGGTCTAGTGTCCAATTAGGCTACTGTTTATTTACCTCGATCAATGCCAAATTTGGCGTATTTTGAAAGGTTTAGAGGCAAAAATACAAGTGATCATGAACAAATATTTGAAATCGGATGGAGTGGATTTATACACTCTTAAGAAAAATAATTCTGCCCTCAAACATTAACTATATAGTAGAGAATACATTTGATTGCATCACAGAACGTTTCTCAAACAAATCAAATGTTCAAACAGACTTTACAAAGCGATCACTGCAGACACAAGTATTGTCTGTTTGTATTCCGCACTTTCGTTTTTCTTTGACTTTGTTACCTTTTTTCAGGACTCTGAGAGCTTTTTCCTATCTCTCTATTTTCAAATAGAGATTGGAACACCGTAAAACAGGACAGCAATACGGCATTTTCTGCTCAAACTCTTCACTCACTCTCACTCGTTTTAATCCTGCGCTCAAGCTGGTTGATCATTGTGTGACTTAAGCACTGAAGAAAAACAATGGACGTGACCTCATATGCAACCCAGCAATACTTTAGTGTAAATAATGCTTACATTTTCCCCCACACTCATTTGTGTGCTGCGTTCCATTTACCTCAGAAGTTGGAAGTCGGAGCTAGGAATGACGTCATACCCGATTTGTGAGCGTTCCAGTTACAATGTCAGAAATCGAGATGGCCACATCCACAAAAAATATTTGTGCGCTTCCCTTGTCTGAATATAAACAACTTATGGGAAAATATGCACTCTCTCTGCAACCTTCAAACACGATGTATGGAGAGGAAACCCGAACTGTATTGTTAGCGATGTACAGTGTATATACCACTTGAAATAAATGCAGTTTACGCCATAGTGACGTTACCATATATAAACAATACATTCTATATGATTGATTTACTGCGACAAAAACTAATAGAAGTTCTAATAACGGATATTTCAAAAGCGGATATCATTGTTTCCATCTAGAGCAGCCATCATTGAAACGAACTAGGTGGTGGTGAGAATGCTCCGACTTTCCGAGTTGAAATTCCGATTAGGAACTCGGAAATTCCGACTTGCCAGTACAAATGGAACACACCAATACAACCCACGGTACTTTCTGCCATGTATTAAATCCAATAATTACATGCTCCCTAAATTATTATTTTTAAAAAACCACAAAACTTGCATATTGGTTAATTTCCATCATCCCATTTAGTATGTGCATATTTTTATTAAGGAATCTGTTAGTTTGAGCCCATTTTGAGGGCCTCGCATCAACGATTCTGACTTCTCCTGACTTGACAGGAAATCCGTCCCAGTCCACTTCCCTCCACTACATGAACCCGTACCAGATGAATGCCTACGCCATGGCCCTGAAGGCGGTGGGGGAGATCATCCAGGACTATGACAGCGATAAGATGTTCCCTGCCTTAGGATTTGGTGCTAAACTGCCCCCTGACGGGAGGGTCTCTCATGAGTTCCCTCTAGTGAGTCAACTCAGGTCTTCATTTAGTTCTCGCTCTCTTGTCATTTTTTGTTTTGCAACATCTGATCCAAGAATCTGCACAAAACCAAACATGTATTTGAGTGTTTCAAACATTTTAATACCCTCATCAACATGTATGCTTGGACAAGCACAGATCTGTGTACTTTATACACGCAGTATGCATAAAGTGGAGTAAATTAAATTGATCTTTTATAGTGTAAATTACTTTCTGCTAGGCTGACTGATTCTGGAATCAATTTGGCTTCTCTCAGCCAGCTAATGTGCTTTGGCTGCTGATTGTACAAGCTAATGAGAGGCTGTCTACAGGGTAACGTCAGCATCACTCCATGTTTCCATTAGAATCAACAAATTAAGATTCATCACACCATATAATTGAAGGCTCACTCTTTGCTCTTCCACTTCTGCAAGTTTCACCCCTGAGTGGAATATACATTATTTATGTGCAATTACATACTGTATTTGCATTTTTACCAACTTTGACACAAAGTTTCTGGACAGGATTGAAAAACAAAAATATTGTCATAATTTATACATGTTGGGGACTATAACTATGTACAGTCGTCCCTTGTCAATTTTGCGGCTTTACTCTATTGCAGTTTTTAAAAATATATATAAAACTATGGTAACACTTTAGTATGTGGAACATATTCACCATTAATTAGTTGCTTATTAAAATTAGTAACATATTGGCTCTTAATTATTCATTATTATGTACTTATTAATGCCTTATGCTGCATGACCTTATTATACAACCAGTAAGCCATTAACTAAGATTCTTCCCTTAATAACCTCAGAATTATTGCTTATTGGTAACCATAATCCTAACCCTAACCCTTATATGTTCCCCTAGTGTCCAAATAACTCAAAATTAACTCTTTGTTATTTAGAATATGTTCCCTATACTAATGTGTTACCAAAAATATATATTAAAAAAAAAATATATATATATATATATTACGGTTCTTCCCTGTTTCGTTTGACTCCAACCTATAATAAGTCAAACATTTGCATATTTAAGCAAACCTTAGGAATCGTTGGCCTTAATTAAGCATTTTCAAGGGTTGGATAATTGGACTTAAGATAACCAAGATAATGTAATGTGTTGATTTGCAGATCATCATCATCGAACAAGTGTCAGTATTTTTCCAGATTATAGGCTGTGTTTAACGGGGATGATGAGTTTCGTCTTTTCCGAGTTATAAATGTTACAATGTAGGATACTCGTGTCAAACAATGCCATAGCGTCAAATCGTAATGTTTATGCATTTGGGCTTGAGCTTGCACGCAGTTGTTGATGCCTCTGCCTGCAGTATTTTGTAGTCTTTTTCTTTTTTTTTTTGCAAGATTGGCTTTGTTGGGACATCACAGTGAGGTAGACATACCTATTTGGACATTACGTAAAACTATCAGCCAAAGGGGGAGGAGCCGTAAGACTGTGTTGCCTTTTGCCTGGAGTTTGTGTTATGAATTATCCTCTAATGCCCTCCTACTTGCTCTGATGTCTATACAATAAATATGTCCTTGTTTATTTGTCTTTACGACACTTTACACGGGACTGCTTTGTCAAGATGGTCCAGTATAAACATTTTTTTAGTCGCTAAACTCTGACGTAAAAAGATGGCAACATTGCGACTTGGTTTGAGGAAACCCAAGAAAAAGTAGAAACAAGTAATATTTTCATCTAATCTTGGCAAGTGCACAATAACAACGATTTGCACATTCAGTGACCTAAATGCTGGTAAAAGCAGCTTTTTTTATGTAGCGTGTGTATCGATTGGAGAGTGTGCAGTTGTATCAAATGTTTTGACCTGGGTGAACCTATATGATGTTTATGAAGTTAATTTTTGACCTTGTCTGGAAAGAAAATAGCAGTGACGTTTGTCTTTTAAGATATATATATATTTAGCAGTGTACATTTTTAAAAGATTCATTCGAATATGTGAGGGTGTGGCGTGGTTGTATTTGCAATCTGGGAACGCCGCCACTGATGAACATCTTGCAGACCTATGCAGAAATTAAGTTTAATTACTTTGAAGCAAAATTTGCACACAATTGACACCAAAGCAAATCCAATACATATACCGTATTTTTCGGACTATAAGTCGCAGTTTTTTTCATAGTTTGTCCAGTGCGACTTATATATGTTTTTTTTCCTTTTTTATTATGCATTTTCAGCAGGTGCGATGTATACTCCGGTGCGATTTATACTTCGAAAAATACGGTAATCTAGATTACAAGTGTTTTGAAATGTAAGTTAAAATCATCACAGGTCCCTTTAATATCTGTGTGTGAGTCTATAGTACCATACAGCATGTCTTGTTTTCTATTACCGTATTTTTCGGACTATAAGTCGCAGTTTTTTTCATAGTTTGGCCGGGGGTGCGACTTATACTCAGGAGCGATTTATGTGTGAAATTAATAACACATTACCGTAAAATATCAAATAATATTATTTAGCTCATTCACGTAAGAGACTATGGTCATGAGCTTTGGGTTATGACCGAAAGGACAAGATCACGGGTACAAGCGGCCGAAATGAGTTTCCTGCGCCGGGTGGCAGGGCTCTCCCTTAGAGATAGGGTGAGAAGCACTGTCATCCGCGGGGAGCTCAAAGTAAAGCCGCTGCTCCTCCACATCGAGAGGAGCCAGATGAGGTGGTTCGGGCATCTGGTCAGGATGCCACCCGATCGCCTCCCTCGGGAGGTGTTTAGGGCACGTCCGACCGGTAGGAGGCCACGGGGAAGACCCAGGACACGTTGGGAAGACTATGTCTCCCGGCTGGCCTGGGAACGCCTCGGGATCCCCCGGGAAGAGCTGGACGAAGTGGCTGGGGAGAGGGAAGTCTGGGCTTCCCTGCTTAGGCTGCTGCCCCCGCGACCCGACCTCGGATAAGCGGAAGAAGATGGATGGATGGATGGATGGACGGACGTAAGAGACTAGACGTATAAGATTTCATGGGATTTAGCGATTAGGAGTGACAGATTGTTTGGTAAACGTATAGCATGTTCTATATGTTATAGTTATTTGAATGACTCTTACCATGATGTGTTACGTTAACATACCAGGCACATTCTCAGTTGGTTATTTATGTGTCATATAACGTACACTTATTCAGCCTGTTGTTCACTATTCTTCATTTATTTTAAATTGTCTTTCAAATGTCTATTCTTTGTGTTGGGTTTTATCAAATGCATTTCCCCAAAAAATGCGACTTATACTCCAGTGCGACTTATATATGTTTTTTCCTTCTTTATTATGCATTTTCGGCCGGTGCGACTTATACTCCGTAGCGACTTATACTCCGAAAAATACGGTGTTATGTTTACTACGGTATATTGGTTAACATGAGTGTAACGGTGACTATATAGGTGATGAGAGCTGATAGCTGATGGCAGTCTTGTTAGCAGTAAGTGGCGTGTCATCGACTCTCAACGAGTCCTGCTATGTCTATCTGTTGTCTTGTGACATTACTCATGTCAAATGCTCACAAATGTGAAGATATTATGCGGAGTTATTGATGAGGCAGGAGTTGAACCGCTTCAAAAAGTTGCTCTGCCAAAAGTTGGTTAACTTGATTATCGCTGTAAAGATAGTGCCGGGTTGTTGGCATTGTTTAACTTTATTCCGGAAACGGGATAAAGTCCATCATCTCGGTGTCCATCATCTCGGATCGCCTTAACATATTGATAGAAAATAAGACACATACTGCACTGTATTACACATAAAATCTAAAACTTTAAAACTAGATTCAGGCCAACAATATGTAGAATATGTTTGTGATGTACAGAAGCCACAGTATTCAAACCCCATATGGCAATAGACATGCAGTTATACACATATTTACCGTATTTTTCGGAGTATAAGTCGCACCAGAGTATAAGTCGCACCTGCCGAAAATGCATGATAAAGAAGGAAAAAAACATATATAAGTCGCACTGGAGCCCGGCCAAACTATGAAAAAAACTGTGACTTATAGTCCGAAAAATACGGTACCACACTATAACAGTAAATATGTGTGCATTGCTCATCTGCATCAGATGCATAACAATAATAAAGGAAAAGGGAACAGGAATAACAATTACAATTGTGCTGTAAAAAAAGAGGAAAACAATCAAAAATAATTTGCTTAATAATTTCAGCAATTTAACACCAAAAACCTGATTTACTAAGATCTAAATGCCTGGCGCTAAACAGTGTGTGCAATCTATAAAGTAGCAAGTACTATTTGTGACCGTGCTGCGTACGATTTATAAACACTGCGTGTGCAATTGTATAGTGGTGCAGTGTGCCTTATTTAAATGAGGATTTTGTGTGTACATCACCACGAAGACGCTGTCATTTATTTCACATTCATGTTATCATGCTCCTAACTGTGGTGTTTTGCTATATTTTCAAACATGCAGGAGACATCTACCACTTTTTATGGGCATTTACAAGCAATGAAACAAAGAAACCACTTTTTTTTTTGCATCTGAAGGTGCACTCATTGGAGAAAAGCTGCACTTATTCCTCTCAAGACGCTAAAAAATTGCATACCATAAGAAGTTTTTTTCAAATAACAAATATTTTAATAATACACAGGGTGATTCAAAAAGAATACGCCAAAATCATCACACATTTATTCAGTTCTAAAGTATTGTAATAGACTGAATCAATGGTCATTTGATACAGGAGTTATCCATGATCGTGTTACAATTTCACCGTTGTGGTCGTGTAATCTTTTCGCCGCCGTTCAATTGTAGGAAGACCACGTGTTTATTTACCCTCAAAATGGTGACTCCTCAACAGAAGGCATTTTGTGTGCTTAAGTTTGCGAAAACAAATGCTATTGTCACGGTGCAGCGTGCTTTTAGAACAGAATTTGGCATTGATCCACCCCATCGTGAGAGCATTCGACAGTGGCTTAAACAGTTTAAAGATATGTTTTTATCAACAATATGGGGCACCGCCCCCTTTGGCATCCCGAGGTTCAAACTTATCTGAATGGAAGCATGCCTCAGCGGTGGACTGGTGGTAGAAGTGCCAAAGACCTCGCTCTCTGCGCTTGGCCTGCCAGATCCCCGGATCTAACTCTGTGACTTTTTTCTGTTGAAGACAAAGTTTATGTTCCACCGTTGCCAGCAAATATCGATGACATGATAGGTCGAATAACATGGTGGATTGCGACATCTTGGGGCGCGTTTGGGAGGAATTCTCATATTGTCTTGATGTTGTCCGTGCTGCCGGTAGTGGCCATATTGAGCACTTGTAAAGCATGAAATAAATACTCGAAGTTATGTACGACACATGTGTTCAAGCTAGGTTTTCAATTGTTTTTCATTTTTTGAAATATCGAGTGATAATTTTGCCGTATTCTTTTTGAATCACCCTGGTATATTCTATGTGAAAAAAACAAGCGTCATCAAAATTTTTTTAAATGACACAAAAACGCATCAATTGAATTTGTTTTAATCAGCCCCTTAAGCCCTCTAGCAGCTATACAATTATAAAATGATGTTGCTGAATAGACAATGTGTCTAATACTTTTTATTTCTGACCGTCCAAAATGTTGACACACACATGTAGGACAGAGGATTGTTGTCTGTCCATCGTCTGTCTTTGCAAACTGACAGTTTGCACATCCTTCCCACACGTGCTAAATAAAACGCAAAATACTGCTCGTAAAACAATATTGTATTGATGAATCACATTGTGCGTGCTGAATATTTCCATTTACACCTTCACCTCCCAGTATTGTGGGTATTTTGATGATCAGCATACATTTTGTATATTAAGTAATTCATTATATTAATTAATTACTGTTTTCACTGCTGGACTCTAGAAAGAGGTTCCGCAGCCTCCGTAGCAGAACCTCCAGGATCTGTAACAGCTTCTTCCCTCAGGCCATAAGACTCTTGAAGGCATTAAAATAATCCCCTCAATTCCCCCCAAAAATGGATTAACTCGCTGGAATATAAAGACAATATAACATACATCCATAAACGTGGCTTCATATGCAAAAGTGCAATATATTTATCTGTACAGTAATCTATTTATTAATTTATATATGCACCTTATTGCTTTTTTATCCTGCACTACCATAAGCTAATGCAACGTATTTCCGCTCTTATTTGTACTGCAAAGATCAAATTTGAATGACAATAAAAGGAAGTCTAAGTCTAAGTCTAAGTCTCTAATGAAGACAGAGACACAAAATGGATTGCACGCATTATTCTGCTCACTTAACAGACACAATCCACTTTGCACACATTTGGTGGAACAGCTTTGCATGTGCTATCAAGTTTGCACGTGTTTTAGTTCACGCAAACCTTCAGTAAATCAGGCACCATCTGCATTAAAATGATGGCAGTCACATTATTATTTTTTTCATAACTGTGTTTTTAAACTATAAAAATAATACTAATGCTTGGTCAAGTGTGCTGTTTGAATCAGGCATATTTTGGACTACTTCTTCAAAAAGTAATACCACCGTTAATCATACTGTATTTGAATTATTTTTACTTCTGTCAGCACAGAAAGTCCACGAGAACATCCCTGATGCTACTGTAATCATGTTGTTCTATTTGCGGTTCATCGTATTCTGTTGTTTTTACCAGAATGGCAACATCGAGAACCCCTACTGCAATGGCATGGAGGGGATTCTGGACGCTTACCATCAAAGCCTTAAGACGGTCCAGCTGTACGGACCCACCAACTTTGCTCCTGTTGTAAATCACGTGGCAAGGTAATTGCACAAACTATTGACATGATCAGATGGATAATTGTGTTATTTCTCATTCAAAGTTTATCATTTGAGTAATCTCCACAAGGTGCATAAGCGCAGGCATTGATTGATGGTTCCTGTTTGACGTTAGCGCAACAAATATCTCCGGGCAAAAACACAACATTTACAGGGCAAGACGCTGCCTTCCTTGTTAAACTTGTGGTGCAGTGAAGGTGCTAAAATGACGGAAATTGGTAGATAACCACTTATGTGTTCATCCAGCCATGCTTTAATGACTTTGCAAGTAAATAGCTTCATGCGATGGCGCTTGCCATGCTTGAATCACCTTTAACAACCATTACAAATGAGGAAAATTACTTAAAATGACTTTTCTACAAATTGAGATGGAAATTGTTACGTATGCAATAACCAATGTGGTGTAATAAGACTTACCATGAGACAAAAACAAGCTGTGTTTATCAGAACTGTTAAGAGAAAATGTTTTACAGTCTTTCTTTCTCATAGCCCCTTTTTTTTAGGTCCTGTCCTAAGATGACTGCTGCAGTTGCATGAAAATAAACATGTCAAATATGAAAGGTGCCTGCAGACCTTTTTGCATCACAAACCTATAAAGTATTATAAATAAAATGAAATGTTTTATGAATGGGTTCTGAAACAAAATGCGTTCCTATTATTGTCTTATGTGAGCAATAAAAGTGTTGGCGCTGTGTAACCAAAGTTGTGTATAAAGAGAGTATGGCCAACTAAACGAGAGGCGCCGTGACCGCGACCAAGGACGTGTGCAGCTGTGCCCGGATGAATGCAATGAGTTTTTCTGACAAAAAAGAATGTAATAAAAATGTCTATATATAGTTCTAAACATTCTAAACAGCTCATACATTTACAAGAATTTACTCTCTCCCCAAACCCATCAGTGACTGCTCAGACCTTCCTACCTTCAAAAGCCTTCTCAAAACACACCTCTTCAGATCTGCATCCTGTATTATGTATTATTACTTTGAACTGCTTTATTAGGGACCGCAATGTCCCTTTGGGACAGAGGACCCTATTGTAATTGTAAGGTTTTATTATTATTATTCCGCCGCCTCTTTGAGCTGTAATTTGACCCCCTTTAACATGCTTCAAAACTCACCATATTTGACACACACATCAGAGCTGGCAAAAATTGCCATCTAATAAAAAACCAAACACCAAAACTCAAAATTACGCTCTAGCGCTCCCTAGGAAAAAATACAGACAAAACTGCTTGTAACTTCCGATAGAAATGTTGTAGAGACATGAAACAAAAACCTCTATGTAGGTCTGACTTAGACCTAGATTTCATACATTAACATCCTTCAGCAAAAATCAACAGGAAGTTGGCAATTCCCCCTTCAAAACAAAAGTTTACTAAAAACAGTCACTTTTGCCTCTTTGAGCTGTAATTTGCCCACTTTAACATGCTTCAAAACTCACCAAACTGGACACACACATCAGGACTGGCAAAAATTGAGATCTAATAAAAAACCCAACCCCCAAACCCAAAATTGCGCTCTAGCGCCCCCTAGGAAGAAAACACAGACACAACTGCTCCTAGGAAGAAAACTCAGACAAAACTGCCTGTAACTCACAGTAGGAATGTCTTAGAGACATGAAACAAAAACCTCTATGTAGGTCTCACTTAGACCTACATTTAATATATTGACAAACCCATAAAAAATCAACAGGAAGTTTGCAATTCCCCCTTCAAAACAAAAGTTTTGTAAAAACCGGTCACCTTTTTTCAAACATTATCTCCTCTGAGCGCGTTTATTGTGTCGGCTTCAAACTAGCACAGGAGAGAGATTGAACCCTTCTGATTAAAAGTTCACCAAAGAGTTTTAATTACTTCTCCGGTTTGGATTTTATGTTCCGTCAAAGTCGGTCCCGTCCATCGCTGCTTGCAGCTTTAATATTTTAATTGTTATCCTGTAAAGCGTCTTTGAGTACCCTGAAAAGTGCTACACCAAATAAAATGTATTATTATTATTATTATTATTATTATTATTATTATTAAAGCTTTTATTTCGTGAATTTTTTTATACAAATCACGTTATCTTTCTGCCTTTGGATGCGAATCCCTGAGTCCCATGCATGCACACAGTGCACAAATAACTGCTGGGCTTTTGAGTTCTCTGTTAATGTGCCACAGGAGACATGAGTCGTGTTGTTATATTGGAGATGAGGACGGCCAAAGGCCTTTAAATCTCCTAAACATGCGCCATCACTCTTGCTGCTGTCACAATATTCATTAAAATGTCAACCACTCGCTGTCATATTTCCTAAACTGGGAGGAAAGTGAGGGCTCCCCTTTGACCTGCCATTGGATCTCCCAATGATTCCTTCCATCCATTATCAATATGCTCACGTTGGATGCCAGGCAATCAATAAGATTGGGAGAGAGGATACGACTGCACTTTATGCATAAACAATTGAATACATTATTCATAAAGGAGCCAGCGTCAGGCAATTGAAAGTAGGCCACACTTACTGTGTGGTGCCTCTGATGGCATCTGTAATAATGTCTGGAAAGACCTTGGAGACATGAGGAGCTACAATACAACATATTTTATTTATTTACATTCTATAATAAGCCTGTGTGCATGTTGAATGAGTGTAAAGGGAATTAATGTTTGCATAAAGCATGTACAGTACTGTAGTACTAGTTAGAACGGCATTGCTGCATATCACATTTTTACATGTATTTCCTTGTCTGCATATGTTTGCTATGTTCCACTTGGCCTCATGGGTTCTCTCTTTCTCAGGTACGCAGCAGCAGTGCAGGATGGATCTCAGTACTTTGTCCTGCTCATCATTACTGACGGTGTCATTTCGGACATGGCTCAGACCAAGGAGGCCATAGTGAATGTAAGTGCTGTTCTCATACCAGCTGCAGGATTTTCATCTCCTAGCACGTCGGGGAAATGCTCTCGGGAGTTTTTCTTTTTCTTCTACTTTGCAGTTTAGTCCAAGCAGATTTGAGAATTTCTGGGATCTTATACCTTTCTTTTCCTGCAACTGCATATTCCATTTGACAGGTGTGTTTTCTCTTGTTTAGATGTCTGGGAGCCTGAGGTGTTTTGGAGCTTTACCATCAAGTCTGCTTGACTGGCTCTTAAATTCACTCTGTTAGAGGCTGATTATTTATATATTCAGCATCTTGATTATATATATTGTGGAGAATGCATATATTTTTAAGTGTTCTTTCTTTATCCATAGTCATGTTTAAAGGAACTAATATTTTCCCTTGTGTACACTTTGTGTTTTTTCCTTATGTTCGTTAGTAAACTCTGTGTTTCATCTTGAAGGCGCTGGAATGTCTATTGGGAGTATAATGTACTCCCTGTTTGTGGAGGAGACCTTATCAGTTTAGAACAATAAGGCTGTATTTCTTTCTGGGCGGGAGGGGGCTATTTTCGTACTAAATAAGCTGACTCTTTCCATTTGATTTTTAGACTGCTTCTTGATGCTGCTATAATAGCATTGTGAGGGCTGGTCTCCTGAAGCTTTAGTAAAACTTGATAATATTGCTGTTCTGTCTTGGTGGTCCTTGTTACTCAACATATATGTCATCCGAAAGAACTTGGGATTGACCAGTGTGATTTCTTACCTGAGAGGAAGACTGGTTGGACGCAACAATATATATATACATATATATATATATATACACAGGTATATACATATATATACTGTATATATATATATATATATATATACAGTATATATATATATATATATATATACATACACAGGTATATACGTATATATACTGTATATATATATATATATATATATATATATATATATATATATATATATATATATATATATATATATATATATATATATATATATGATTGGGATTCAAAACAACACACAATTCAAAAAGATAGATATTCAGTAAAGCACCAGAACTCCACCATATCAGCAATGCTATTTTAGATCAGGACCAAACGGTACAATGTACCCATGTAGTGCATATGCTTTAGTTTCAGTTTCAGTTTATTTGAACATGCATACAATACTTGCATACTTATTGTATTCTTGTCTAAAGTTGAAAAAAATAATTGTGTAAAACATCATTAACACATTTTTTAATACAGTGACAAAACTAAAAAATATACATTATATATAAACACATTTAAATCCTGAATTTACATATTTTTATCAAGACAGATTAAAAGCAACTCCAGTATCAGTGCGACAGTCTACAAATATGCAAAACATAGGAAGGAAAGAAGAAGAAAAATAGTGCAAAATCAGTGCCTATGAGAGTTCACCGTGGTTATGGCTTTAGGGGAAAAAAACTGTTCTTGAGACTGTTTGTCTTAGACCTGATGACCCTGTAGCACTTTCCTGAGGGCAGCAGTTCAAACAAGTCAAAGCCAAGGTGGGAGCTGTCCTTGATAATGTTGGTAGCTCTGCTGAGGCAGCGGGAGGTGTAAATGTTCACCGGAATTTGAACCAATTAATTCAATTGATAGAGATTGATATTTGATCTCATCTTTGAAAAATGGAGGCACCATGGGGTGTACTGCTTGGCTACAACCATCACTGTTGATTTAATTGCATCCAGTTTGCTTTCTCAAGAAGTACAACATGTCAGCTAAGACTTCCAATCCATGCATACCTCTTTACTGACACCACTGGACAGCATTAGTATCATGTTCGACTTATTTTACGAAACAGGAGTTTAGAACACTCACAAAGAGAAAGTTACTGTAATTGCATTACTTTTGTGATGCGTTGCTCCCTACACTGTCCTTGGTGCTTGCTATAAAGTCAACTACTGTAGCTTGTATAGGTCACGGTCACAGGGGACGTTGGAACCTTCTAGCTGGGAAATTAATTCCAAATATTTGTGTCCGCTCATTAAATAGTTTAATTATAGTAATACACATATTCACACACTTGTGACATTAAACGATCAGTGTTTTGCTGAAGAATCCTAACAACTTCACCCTCTGCTGTACGATGCTACAGAAGACCCCGAGGCAGTCATCTTCAAGCGTGTGGGTGGCCTCACTTTGACCCCCAGCAGACTGGGTTTAAAGGGAATTTGCGACTGTTAATCAAATTTTTCGAACAGCCACACCTTCCTTTTAAGATCTTGTCTGCTGCTCTGCACTGCTCGGCCCTAACCTGCTCAGCTTCTCCTCCTGCTGGACTGCTTACTGACCTCTTTAACCTCACCTCCTTTAACCCTTCACCTGCAGGAATGAATCAATTCCAAATTATATGTGTGTGTGGTAGTGTGCGGCGTGTGTGTGTGTGTGTGTGTGTGTGTGTGTGTGTGTGTGTGTGTGTGTGTGTGAGAGAGCAATCTTTGCATGTTTGATATCTTATTTCTCACACTCCAAGTAGCATGATTGCAGATATGAAAAAGTCATATCTGATGGTAATTTATTGCTCCCGGGAAAAACTGCAATATTTACTCAGATAAACCCCCCCCCCCCCCCCCCCCTTCCCGCTCCCCCCACCCCAATGACTAATATATTCACATATCTATCAAGAAAGCCCACAGGGTTTAATTCAAGTATCTGCCTTTGATGTTTTTGCTTCAGTTTTGAAATTTTGCTCCAAAGTTTATAAGATATCCTTCTGAGCCGAAGGGGGTGCATACAGAAATGAATGTGGACCCATGTGGCACATTACATAAGTGACGCTGTCAAATTATAGTCTCGATGGTACGCTGACACGAAGACCATTAATATTTTTAAAAACTGTTAAACTTAAGGTCAGAGTTATCGCTCATTTGTTAATTCTGAACATTTAAATGTGTGTGGCTGATTACAAATAATTTATATCTTGCATTATAATCCATTTTGGATTGAGGATCTCAAATGTCAAGATTTTAGAGCAAGCATTTCATACAAAACAATTTACTTTTGTTACGATATGTAAAATCTGCACCACAACCATAGAATTCCCCCTTTGTGGGATACATGAAGTCTATCCTATCCTATTGCAAAATGAGGGCCCATCGTGCAATAATGCATACAAATTCTAAATTGAACTTGAAATTGAAATTCATGATTAGATTAATATAAATATATATATATATATATGTTTGTATATTTGTATATTTGTACATGTATATATGTATATATATGTATGTTTATATATTAATATTAATATATATATTATATATATATATATATATTTTTTTTTTTTTTGGTGTGATGTGTAATGTCTAGTGTTTAAATGTACGGCAGTGACAATGAATTTCCCCAAGGGGACCAATAAATCTAATCTAATCTAATGTATATATATTTATATATTTAATATATATATATATGTTTGTATATTTGTATATGTATATATATATGTATGTTTATATATTTGTATATATATATATATATATATATATATATATATATATATATATATATATATATATATATATATATATATATATATATACATTCATGCTATTTTACTTTTTTAATTGCATGAAATGGTGAAATCAGAAATAATAAATAAATGGAGCTCATACAGAACACAGGAAAAAGGTTACTGGTATACATAAATTAAACTGTTATTCAAACTGTATTTGTATTTTGAATATCACATGAAATATGAATTTTGTATATATATATATATATATATATATATATATATATATATATATATATATGTCTTAATAAGGTTATCCAAAAAATAGTGCTCGATACCGTAGTAGAGCGCAATATATGTATGTGTGGGAAAAAAATCACAAGATTATTTCATCTCTACAGGCCTGTTTCATGAGGGGGGGTACCCTCAATCATCAGGAGATTTTAATGGGAGCATTCGCATACCATGGTTTATATAGGGCACAGAGTGGGTGGGTACAGGCTGGCCTAGGGGCGTGGTGATTGGCTCATGTGTTACTAGGAGGTGTTTCCGTCTATGGCGGCATGTTGTTACAATTTCGCTGCGCTTGTTGAGGGATGACAGGTCTGGACGGTAAATAATAAACAGTTTCTCTTTCAAGCATAGGTTGCATCTTTTATTACCACTATTGTAAGGTGTGCTGGATGCAAGAATTTGCCATGTTATTGAATATTCAACATTATTGTCTTTGAGGTCCCAAATGTGTTTGCTGAGTTCTGTGGTATTTCGCAGGTTTTTGTTCCTGAAAGAAGCCTTGTGATTGTTCCATCTGGTTTTGAATTCTCCCTCGGTTAATCCTACATATGTGTCGGATGTGTTAATGTCCTTGCGTATTACC
Source organism: Nerophis lumbriciformis (assembly GCF_033978685.3). Taxonomy (NCBI): domain Eukaryota; kingdom Metazoa; phylum Chordata; class Actinopteri; order Syngnathiformes; family Syngnathidae; genus Nerophis; species Nerophis lumbriciformis. Next base: position 55,386,890 of record NC_084548.2, read on the forward strand.
TTAGATTGGTAGACACCTGATGTTTGTAAGCACCCCCCGTTGAGGGGGCAATCAGGTTTCTTTCGACAGTTACATCCTTTGTTGGTTTTGGAGTCGCTCTGTCTGGGGGTTGACGGGTCATTTGCAATTGCTTTGTTGTGGTTTGAGATGATTTGTCGTATATTGTTCATGCAGCTGTAGCTCAATTTAATGTTGTTCTTGTTGAATACTTTTCTTAGGGTGTTGCCTTTGGGAAAGTGTTTGTCAATCAGATTGAGGAATTTGTGTCCAATGTTCGTTGAGACTTTTTTGCTGTATGGGGGGTTGTACCAGATGATGTTGTTTCGTTTTCTGCTCTTTTTTGGCTGGTTTCCTGGCGTGGGTTCATAGGTGAGGGTGAAATTGTATCCGCTTTCATCAAGGGCTTTTTGGTACGGGGAGGTTGCTTGGTCAAATTCAGCTTTGCTAGATGACAGCATCGATAGCCTTTTATTGATTCCGGTAGGTATTCTTTTCGTGGTGGTGGGTGGGTGGTTGCTGTCATGGTGCACGTATTGGAGTGTTGTGTTGGGTTTCGTGAATGGTTGGTAGCTGTTATTTCTCAGGTTGAAAGTGACGTCAAGGAAGTTGACGGTTTGCTTGTTGGCTTCAATCGTGATCCGTAGGCCGTTCTCTTTGAAAATTTGGCATATGCGCTTCTTGGTATTCTCGCTGCTCCTTGGCGAGGCGCGACACACTGCCAGTCCGTCATCACGGTAAATACCAAGGTTCAGATTGAGGCTAGCGAGCTGGGAGAGGAGGAAACTCCCAACGAGTTCACACGTTTCTGCTCCGTCAAAACTTCCCATAGTGACGTCAAATGTTGCATTGTTCTTTTTTTGCCATGGTGTACTGTTGTGGATGAGAATGGAGTTTTTTGCGTGGATGATGATGTTTCTTTCGTTGCCTGTGATTGAGTCGTAGTCTGAGGCGAAGTCTAGTGCTTGAGTCAGTAGGTCTTGCGTGATGGAAGGGTAAAATTCCTCGATATCACTTCCTAAGAAGGATGCGGTGGAAAGCACATTTTTTCCTCCACCCTGAAACAAAAGGAATGCAAAAGGAAACTTACGGATTCAAATCTACCAAGAACCCACCCACAGTTGAGGAACTAAAGGATTTTGAGAACGACATGCTCAAAATGATACAATCAGTCAAATTCAAGCCAATCCGCAACCCACTCCTCACCAAGCTGAAAAATGACAAGGAGCGTATCAAGAAAGTAAACAACCTCATCATAGCTGCCGATAAAACCACAAACTTCTACAGAATGGACATACCAGAACACCACACCTTACTGGACAGAAGCATCACCAAATCATACAAAAAAGCGCAACCCAACACCTTACAGAACATCCACCTGGAAAATAAAAGGATCGCGGCTGAACTGGACATTGAGGACAGGGTGGACGCCACAGCCAACAAGGAAGCCTTCATCACATTGAAGGACCACAAACCCAACTTCGCAAATAACCCAACATGCCGACTAATAAACCCAACTAAATCTGAAATAGGAAAAATCAGCAAAATAATCCTGGACAGAGTCAACACAAAAATCAAGTACAAAACACCACTCAACCAATGGAGAAATACAGCAGCAGTAATCAAATGGTTCAACAACATCCAAGACAAACAACAGCACAACTTTATCTCCTTTGATATCGAGGAATTTTACCCTTCCATCACGCAAGACCTACTGACTCAAGCACTAGACTTCGCCTCAGACTACGACTCAATCACAGGCAACGAAAGAAACATCATCATCCACGCAAAAAACTCCATTCTCATCCACAACAGTACATCATGGCAAAAAAAGAACAATGCAACATTTGACGTCACTATGGGAAGTTTTGACGGAGCAGAAACGTGTGAACTCGTTGGGAGTTTCCTCCTCTCCCAGCTCGCTAGCCTCAATCTGAACCTTGGTATTTACCGTGATGACGGACTGGCAGTGTGTCGCGCCTCGCCAAGGAGCAGCGAGAATACCAAGAAGTGCATATGCCAAATTTTCAAAGAGAACGGCCTACGGATCACGATTGAAGCCAACAAGCAAACCGTCAACTTCCTTGACGTCACTTTCAACCTGAGAAATAACAGCTACCAACCATTCACGAAACCCAACACAACACTCCAATACGTGCACCATGACAGCAACCACCCACCCACCACCACGAAAAGAATACCTACCGGAATCAATAAAAGGCTATCGATGCTGTCATCTAGCAAAGCTGAATTTGACCAAGCAACCCCCCCTTACCAAAAAGCCCTTGATGAAAGCGGATACAATTTCACCCTCACCTATGAACCCACGCCAGGAAACCAGCCAAAAAAGAACAGAAAACGAAACGACATCATCTGGTACAACCCCCCATACAGCAAAAACGTCTCAACGAACATTGGACACAAATTCCTCAATCTGATTGACAAACACTTTCCCAAAGACAACACCCTAAGAAAAGTATTCAACAAGAACAACATTAAATTGAGCTACAGCTGCATGAACAATATACGACAAATCATCTCAAACCACAACAAAGCAATTGCAAATGATCCGTCGACCCCCAGACAGAGCGACTCCAAAACAAACAAAGGATGTAACTGTCGAAAGAAACCTGATTGCCCCCTCAACGGGGGGGGGGTGCTTACAAACATCAGTTGTCTACCAATCTAAGGTAATACGCAAGGACATTAACACATCCGACACATATGTAGGATTAACCTAGGGAGAATTCAAAACCAGCTGGAACAATCACAAGGCTTCTTTCAGGAACAAAAACCTGCGAAATACCACAGAACTCAGCAAACACATTTGGGACCTCAAAGACAATAATGTTGAATATTCAATAACATGGCAAATTCTTGCATCCAGCACACCTTACAATAGTGGTAATAAAAGATGCAACCTATGCTTGAAAGAGAAACTGTTTATTATTTACCGTCCAGACCTGTCATCCCTCAACAAGCGCAGCGAAATTGTAACAACATGCCGCCATAGACGGAAACACCTCCTAGGTAACACATGAGCCAATCACCACGCCCCTAGGCCAGCCTGTACCCACCCACTCTGTGCCCTATATAAACCATGGTATGCGAATGCTCCCATTAAAATCTCCTGATGATTGAGGGTACCCCCCCTCATGAAACAGGCCTGTAGAGATGAAATAGTCTTGTGATTTTTTTCCCACACATACATATATATATATATATATATATATATATATATATATATATATATATATATATACACACAAACTCTATTTGTATTTTAAATAGTACATTAAATATGACATGTGTATATCTATATCTATATATATATATATATCTATATATATATATATATATATATATAGATATACACATTTCATATTTCATGTACTATTCAAAATACAAATACAGTTTGAATAACAATTTAATTTATGTATAACTTTATTCCTGTGTCCTGTACGAGCTCCATTTAATTATTATTTCTGATTTCACAATTTCATACAATTAAAAAGTAAAATAGCATGAATGTTTATTTTTAATTTCACAACATATAGAAATAGCACAGATTCCATCATTAAGAAAATCAGTAAAATTATGTAACATTTTTAAATTAATGCTTAAATATAGATGCTTAAAATAACTATTGCACCTTTCCTGATATAGCAGCATGTATAACATCATAAGATGCCACACATGGATAATTAATCAGCACATTAATTCTTTTGAGATACACAGAAAATACAAGTTAAGTTTACATTTATATTGCAAAATGAATGATATTGCATCACATATCCCAGTTTCAATGAGAGACAGTCTACTGTACATACAACAAAGGCCAAGTAGGAAACGCTGTAGGCTCCATAATTCAGCTCCATATACTTTGTAAGAATCCGATGTAGCATATAAGTACCTTCTGTTGAGGAGCAATCAAGTAGAATGTATGTATCTGGTGTCAGAGCCAGAGGTCGCTATACAGTCGAGTCTCATTGAGGGAAATATATATAGGAATGGAGGGAGGATAAAAACTGAGGAGGGTTGTCCCCAGATTTTTACTCCTCTACGTAACAAACCTCTCCCCAAGGGAGTTTTTTTTTTCCAGGAACGCTGACCAACTTTTATCACTGTGAATGTATTTCTACCATAAGTGTGTATCATCCTTTCATGGTAGAGCTGAGTGGACTAAATACATGTTGTTAAATAACATGTGGTGCACTGATAAAAATAAAAATAAAACACCCATACGGCCCTACATTTTAAAAAAAAAGATTAAATATGCCAAAAACTAAGTTATGGTCTGATGAACCAAAGTTCAGGTGGTTGGTGCAAACACAACACTTGCCTCACTAGAAGGTTACTAAAGCCAAAGCGAAGCATTGTGCTTGGCCTTATTTTATTCAGCTGGAACTGTGGCTTAGAAAAGACGAAGGGACCGATGAACAAATAGCAGTACAATTTTTTGTACAAAACCTTTAGGAAATATACTTTAAAAAAAATAAAATAATTATACATCCACTGTACAGTATCTAACAAAAGTGAGTTTACCCATCACATTTTCGCAAACCTTTTTTTTTTTTTTTTACAAATCTTAAGGGAGCATATAGAGTGCATCCGAAAAGTATTCGCAATGCTTCACTTTTTCCACATTTTGTTATGTTACAGCCTTATTACAAAATGGAATAAAGTAATCTTTTTCTTTACGATTATACGGACGATACCCCATAATGATGATATTAAAAAGGTTGTTTTTTTCTTGTTTTTTTAAAAATGCAAATGTATTAAAACTAAAAACCTAAAAAATAATCACATGTATGTAGATATTCACAGCCTTTGCTCAATGCTTTGTTTATGCACCTTTGGCAGCAATTACAGTCTCAAGTCTTTTTTAATACAATGTCACAAGCTTGGAACACCTATCTTTGGGCAGTTTCGCCCATTTCTGTTTGCAGCACCTCTCAAGCTCCATCAGGTTGGATGGGAAGTGTTGGTTTTCATCCAGGTTGTCTCTGTACATAGCTGCATTCATCTTAGTCTAGTCAGGGAGGTGACCAAGAACCCGATGGTCACTCTGTCAAAGCTACAGCATTCCTCTTTGGAGAGAGGACCACCATCTCTGCAGCAATCCACCAATCAGGCCTGTATGGTATAGTGACCAAAAGGAAGCCATTTCTTAGTAAAACGTTTGCTAGCATGTGAAAGACTCTCAGACTATAAGAAACAATTCTACAGTGTGATGCGAAAAAAATCAACTCTTTGGCGTGAATGTCAGGCATCACAATTGGAGGAAACCAGGCACCGCTCATCATTAGGCCAATATCATCCCTACAATGAAGCATGGTGGTGGCAGTATCATGCTGTGGGGATGGTTTTAAGTGGCAGAAACTGGAAGACTAGTCAGGATAGAGGGAACGATGAATGTAGCAATGCACAGAAACATCCTGGGTGAAAATCAATAGATGGGCCTGCCAAGCTTGTGGCACCATATTCAAAAAGACTGCCTGCCAAAGGTGTACAAACAAATTATTTAGCAAAGGCTGTGAGTCCTTTTTTTTTAATTTTCAATACATTTGCAAATTGTTTTGATAAAAAACTTTTCACATTGTCATTATATGGTATTGTGTGTAGATTTTTGAGGACAAAAATGAACATATTACATTTTGGAATAAAGCTGTAACAGAAAAATATGTGAAAAGGTGAAACGCTGTGAATACTTTCCATTCTGTAAATACTTTCCAGATGCACTGTATAGCAATTATTTAAGCTCATCTGCCATGCTCATGTGCAGAGGATTACATCTCTTGAATGAGAAAAGTACAGTTACACACAAATGGTGAGATAAAGGAGGCGATCACGCTGCAAAGACAAACGATTGAGAGAATATTTCGTCTGTATACAAATTTATTTAAAAAATATTTTTAAAAATTAAACATATCATTTTTTTTTATTTTATGGTGTTTGTTTTTTTGTATGGAAATGTATTATTAATATTTCTCCTATATCCAAAAACTTTTTGCAATATGCATTTTCAATTAAAATTCAGCGCAGCACATCCCAGAGTGCACCATTAGACTTAGACTTAGACAAACTTTAATGATCCACAAGGGAAATTGTTCAACACAGTAGCTCAGTTACAATGATGGAAAGTGTAAGGATGGAAAGGACGATGCAGGTATAAATAGACTAATATAGCGATGTGTGTTTGCCTTATTTTTGTGGCCTGTGACCACAACATTTCCTCATTGTGGGACAAATTAAAGTCTATTTTATCCTATCTTATACTATCCTATCCTGTCCTGTCCTGTCCTATCCTAAAACAATCATTTAAATTAAGCGCTCTGCACCACTTTTGCACTTGTTATCAATTGTGCACACAGACTTAGTAGATCACACGCAATACCCCAAGGCGTATTACTCACAATTGTATATTTTGCACACACTATTTAGCACTTGTTATTTGGATGTTGTAGAGCAGGCCCTTGGTCAGTGTATAGAAGTCTAAATTTACTGTTCTTTGAAAATGATTCAGGCATTTTTGTTTAAATAGCTGGCAACACAACTCACAGTGAACATGTTGAAATTGTGTCCAAAGTGTGAATATTTCCCAGCAGGCACAAGACATTAAAAAAACATTGAGAACTTTATAAAATTAGGTCCTGACGTTGAGCAACTCAATCCTAAAGTTGGAACAGCATGCTTTTTGACGTTTAATCAATGTTGGGTTGTTTTGACCAGTGAATTTTTGTCATTTTACAACCAATATTCTACAACCCAAATACAACGTTGAAACAACATGCTTTTTGACGTTTATTCAATGTCAGGTTGTGATGTTGATTTGTCCATTGAAATTTGGTCATTTCACAACCAATAACGTGGATCCAACTTTAAACACCATCGTTGTCTCAATTTACAAAAACAACTATTTTGCAACAATGTTTCAAAGTCAGTTTTTTTAGGACATATACAAACCCCGTTTCCATATGAGTTGGGAAATTGTGTTAGATGTAAATATAAACGGAATACAATGATTTGCAAATCCTTTTCAACCCATATTCAATTGAATGCACTACAAAGACAAGATATTTGATGTTCAAATTCATAAACTTTATTTTTTTTTGCAAATAATCATTAACTTAGAATTTCATGGCTGCAACACGTGCCAAAGTACGGTAGTTGGGAAAGGGCATGTTCACCACTGTGTTACATGGCCTTTCCTTTTAACAACACTCAGTAAACGTTTGGGAACTGAGGAGACACATTTTTGAAGCTTCTCAGGTGGAATTCTTTCCCATTCTTGCTTGATGTACAGCTTAAGTTGTTCAACAGTCCGGGGGTCTCCGTTGTGGTATTTTAGGCTTCATAATGCGCCACACATTTTTAATGGGAGACAGGTCTGGACTACAGGCAGGCCAGTCTAGTACCCGCACTCTTTTACTATGAAGCCACATTGATGTAACACGTGGCTTGGCATTGTCTTGCTGAAATAAGCAGGGGCGTCCATTATAACGTTGCTTGGATGGCAACATATGTTGCTCCAAAACCTGTATGTACCTTTCAGCATTAATGGCGCCTTCACGGATGTGTCAGTTACCCATGTCTTGGGCACTAATACACGCCCATACCATTACAGATGCTGGCTTTTCTACTTTGCGCCTATAACAATCCGGATGGTTCTTTTCCTCTTTGGTCCGGAGGACACGACGTCCACAGTTTCCAAAAACAATTTGAAATGTGGACTCGTCAGACCACAGAACACTTTTCCACTTCGTATCAGTCCATCTTAGATGAGCTCAGGCCCAGCGAAGCCGACGACGTTTCTGGGTGTTGTTGATAAACGGTTTTCGCCTTGCATAGGAGAGTTTTAACTTGCACTTACAGATGTAGCGACCAACTGTAGTTACTGACAGTGGGTTTCTGAAGTGTTCCTGAGCCCATGTGGTGATATCCTTTACACACTGATGTCGCTTGTTGATGCAGTACAGCCTGAGGGATCGAAGGTCACGGGCTTAGCTGCTTACGTGCAGTGATTTCTCCAGATTCTCTGAACCCTTTGATGATATTACGGACCGTAGATGGTGAAATCCCTAAATTCCTTGCAATAGCTGGTTGAGAATGTTTTTTCTTAAACTGTTCAACAATTTGCTCACGCATTTGTTGACAAAGTGGTGACCCTCGCCCCATCCTTGTTTGTGAATGACTGAGCATTTCATGGAATCTACTTTTATACCCAATCATGGCACCCACCTGTTCCCAATTAGCCTGTTCACCTGTGGCTTGTTCCAAATAAGTGTTTGATGAGCATTCCTCAACTCTATCAGTATTTATTGCCACCTTTCCCAACTTCTTTGTCACGTGTTGCTGGCATCAAATTCTAAAGTTAATGATTATTTGCAACAACAAAAAAAATGTTTATCAATTTGAACATCAAATATGTTGTCTTTGTAGCATATTCAACTGAATATGGGTTGAAAAGGATTTGCAAATCATTGTATTCTGTTTATATTTACATCTAACACAATTTCCCAACTCATATGGAAACGGGGTTTGTATGTATAAGCAATGTTGTATCAATGTATTGTGCCTGCTGGGTTAGTGCATAAGCACCATTATTATAGAGCCCTGTCTTAATCTTCTTGGGCATGGAATTCACTGCACAGGTTGTTACTAGAATCATCTTCCATTCCTGATAACATCACTGGTGGGTGTTAGACGCCTCCCTTAATGAACTACAGCTCTCCAGTAAGGGCAGCAGCACTCATGCAGCCACAGACCATGACACTACCCCTCACCACGCATGACTCTGAGCAACACAATTATCCTGGTACTCACTTGTGTTACCAGCTTTTTTTTTAGACAGTAATGGCTTTGAAAGCACTGACCCATTTTCAGTGGATACTGAATGTACACTGCTAAACAATTTTCACACGGACTACACAAAAGCAGGGATTCCCTAACAATCTGCCATGAAAGGTTCGTGTGTTATTGGAGATAATCAAATTATCCAATTTCACATGTTGGTCAGAAAATGTTCATGTATTTCCTGTTCTTCTGCCTATGCTAGCTAGCTAATGACAAGCAGGGCAATTAAATGATCTTCCACTGGATTGGAAAAGGCACACAATTAGCCTGTTTGTCCACCTGTTGCCATTCACATCATACAAAGGGGTCATATTATGTTTTTTTTTTTGCACATTTAAAACTATTCATTATGGTCTACATAACATTAAATTTGTTAGGTCAGGGAAAAACACACGGGCTATATCATCCCTACAAGCCTCTTTCGCAGGTTTCCCTGAAGAGCAGGGAAACCTGCGAAACAGGCTTGTAGGGATGAAATAGCCTATGTGTTTTTTCCTGACCTAACATATATTCCGCTCTACCCCGGTATTGAGCACTGCATTACGGATAAACCAAAGAAACCTCAACATTAACATTAACATTAATTTTGCATAGATTATGTTTTCTAGACCAGTGGTTCTCAAATGGGGGTACGTGAGATTTTTTTTAAATATTCTAAAAATAGCAACAATTCAAAAATCCTTTATAAATATATTTATTGAATAATACTTCAACAAAATATGAATGTAAGTTCATAAACTGAACATCAAATCAAGTAGGCTATTCCATTCATTACCATAAACCCAGAGTTTCCCCCATGCCATGATGGTTTGACCCTCACTAAAATGTATGTCAAAAAGAACTGTGAAAAGAAATGCAACAATGCAGTATTCAGTGTTGACAGCTAGATTTTTTGTGGACATGTTCCATAATTATTGATGTTAAAGATTTCTTTTTTTGTGAAGAAATGTTTAGAATTAAGTTCATGAATCCAGATGGATCTTTATTACAATCCCCATGAGGGCACTTTAAGTTGATGATTACTTGTATGTGTAGAAATCTTTATTTATAATTGAATCACTTGTTTATTTTTCAACAAGTTTTTAGTTATTTTATATATATTTTTCCAAATAGTTCAAGAAAGACCACTACAAATGAGCAATATTTTGCACTGTTATACAATTTAATAAATCAGAAATTGATGACATAGTGCGGTATTTTACTTCTTTATCTCTTTTTTTCAACCAAAAATGCTTTGCTCTGATTAGGGGGTACTTGAATTAAAAAGATGTTCACAGGGGGTACATCACTGAAAAAAGGTTGAGAACCACTGTTCTAGACTATCCTCAAGCCGCTTTCTGACCGTCTCTTCAGGATGCACCGTTTTGTGGACGGTCTTATTTTCGTGCCCCCACTTCTACTGCGTCTTCTTCCCGTCGTCCATGTTGTGGTTTTAAGCGCTTCGATCTTGAGTCTTCCGACAGATATAAGTTAGAACTATGCGCTACTTTGTATTAGAAATGGCAACAGAAGAGGATACATGTGCATGTACGAGCCAGTCTGCCCCACGAAGAAAGGATAAAGAAAAATAATACATTTATTGACTACAACGTGGGACTACAATGGCGGAATTGTGCAAAACTCGTCGGGTCAAACTTTCCTGTTTACGGAGATATCCGCTGACGTTCCAAGTGGGACAAATTTCATAAAAGTCTCGTTTGAAGGACGTATGAAGAAAGGCAATATTGTTTTATAAATATCTCTGCCGTGCTTTCATGGTTTGATTTCAGATTTTAGAGAATTATGATGATCCTAAATACACAAAAAACGGTACTAATAGGTAAGAAAAGTTGTAGGCAATGTTCCCTCTAATTTTTCATGTGTCTGAGCAAACACAAAAACTCCTTGAGCATTCAGTGGAGCACATGTGAGCAACATCACACGTGGCAATACCAGCAGCACACCTGTCTCAAACCAATCTTTTATAATAACACTCAAATGAGAGGAGTCATTTCCATGAGAATATTTTGTAATATTAGTGATTTGGCCCACTTGTAATGAAAATAAAAGAAATCTTGTTTTTGTTTGTTTGCACAATGAAATGTAAGCATAGGATGAAGTGTGCATTCCTGTAACTTTCTCTAGTAACAGCATTCCATGATTAATATCAATAAATTAACATTAATAATTAATGACAGTAGAATAAGCACACATATGATTGAGGAGTCATAGTGTAACTTTGTGTGGTGTTTGAGTTGTCCGACTTTTTGTGTGGCCATAAACGCACCAGTGGCTTCGTGGTATGCATGTTGGTGACAGATGACAAGTTGGTTTTGGCCTGGTCTGTACGGCAGAAAATGACTAGTTTTTCGAGATAGAAGTTTTTTACTCATGTTTTTGGTGTGGTTATGGCCGAATATAAACAGTTTTGCTCAATAAAGTGATCGATATAATTCCTGTCCTCGAAGCATCTCGATAGACGTTACAATAATTGAACGGTGCTCAATTGAACGGTGCTCAATTGAACGGTGTTGGCGAACACCTTTAGGGCCGCTTGTTGTCACTGTCACTCAGAGTTGCATTGCAAAATTACACAGAATAAATGTGTTTATTTTGTTAAGAATTCAGATGGGATTTGATTTGGTGCGCGGCATATATTTGCTGTGCGCAGAGGACGCTTGAGCAGTGCGCAATTGCGCAGGCGCGCACCTTAGAGGGAACGTTGGTTGTAGGTCCCCTTTAAGTCATGACACATGGGGATATCGTTCTTAACCACAAGGCAGCTAGAGTGTCCGCCCTGAGATCGGTAGGTCGTGAGTTCAAACCCCGACCGAGTCATACCAAAGACTATAACAATGGGACCCATTACCTCCCTGCTTGGCACTCAGCATCAAGGGTTAGAATTGGGGGTTAAATCACCAAAAATGATTCCTGAGCATGGCCACCGCTGCTGCTCACTGCTCCCCTCACCTCCCAGGTTGTAAACAAGGGGATGGGTCAAATGCAGAGGTTAATTTCACCACACCTAGTGTGTGTGTGACAATCATTGGTACTTTAACTTTGAGAAGATGTACTGTAATAAAAATGGTTGTTGAAATGGTTCATATCCCAGTATGCATTTCCTCATTCTATTTATATCTATGAGCTAAATTGTAAGAAATATGTTACCTTTCACCAGACTCATGTTTCAGGTTCTAAAGGCAGCATAGGAAAAGTGCTCGGTTAAATGTAGTTCTAGTTCAATGTTGTAATAGTGTTCGCACTCCCTATTACTAAATAATGTATTCTCTGTCAGACCCTGGACGATTGAGACAAACTGCAGCATAATGTGTGTGTGAAACACTGTCATGAAACTTTTAACATTTTATCTATCATTTATGTTTCTATCATTCCTTCCCGACCATTATTCTTCTGATCTGTTCTTTCTTTGGGGAGCCACACACTTCCAGTTAGACTGACATAGCACGAAGAGCAAGTGCAGTATGAGATACTGTGTAGTAGAACTTGTCCTGACTTACCAGTAACTGACTGCCATCCTTGCTCCCGACAGGCAGCAAAACTCCCCATGTCAATCATCATCGTTGGAGTCGGCCAAGCTGAGTTTGATGGTGAGAGCGGCAACTGATATGTGTACATTTTCCATTACAGTTTCAAAGTTTATACTTCTTGAACAAGTGTCAGCCCAAACAGAGCATTATTGTCTTTGTATTATCTGAACGCGTGACACAGGGGGTCCTCAGGTTACGAACGAGTTCCGTTCTCACGACGGTCATGTAAGTCGGAACTTATATCTAAATTACAGCTAGTTATGTCACTCACACTGTGCACAAAACACACAAAGGACTTGAAATACAGCCAGAAAAAGATTAAATACACCAATTACAGGAAAAGATGATACAAAAGAGAGAACAACTCCTTACTTTTATCCCTGTGGTTGTCTTGCCAGGAGGGAGAGACAAGCTTATTATGAGGAATACCTTTCAAGAGAGAGACCACTACACTGTTTTGATATTAATAACTGTCGTTTTCTTAGTAGAAGGTCACATGATTGTACAAAGATACCTTCCTTCTCCTTGTTTATTGTCCCAGCGTTTGAGTGGCTTGGTTCAGGTACAGCCAATGCTGTTGGCCCTCTCTGCTGGCCTAACATAACCAGAAATCATGATAATAATTAAAGATAAAATAATTGTTTTAATTTACTTTCTTTAAATATCTAAAATGATTCATATTCTATGTCATATTGTGCTCGTTCCAGTGCTGTTGTTTTTAGTTTTAGTTTGTATCCAATCAGAATTCAGCTGGCTTATGTTGCTATGCTGTACAAAATCTGCCTGGGGCCTTCATAATCAACAATGCGGGCGTCAGTGCACTGTAAGCGATCAGGGATATACAGTTGATAGACAGTTGTGATAGCTAATCAGATCACTAATTGTTGACAGCAACTAAAAGTTGTACACTCTTGTTGTTAAAGTGTGTCATGCTTGTCATTTAATTAACATTGTTACATGTGTATTTGTCGCCATCATGTGGTCAGGGCAGTTAATATATCTTTGAGAAGTGTGTACTTTGAATCAAACTTTATTGACCGGAAGTTGCATAAGCCAAGCGGAGAAATGTAGTGTATATGTTTTAATTGCTGATGCGTTTTAATTGATTTTTAAATGTGACAGAAAACTACCCATTTTGTATACTGTTGATGTTGTTCAATGCCCAGTAGAGTGTAAATGTGTTCCTGTATAGTATTTCCCCAGCAATGATCATGTGGTGACGTCAATGATGGTATTTTGAGAGGTAATCATTGAAGTCTGAAGTCTGGCCACTGTCTTTCCTTTTTGATTAAATTTGCAGTTTTATTAAAATGTGATTTAAGCAATAACATTTTTTTGTGTCTTGTAAGGGCTCCATTTAACTCTGTCTATCTTTAAACGTTTTATGCAACAAAAAAGAAATAAATATTGCTTAAAGTTTTGTTTACACAAAATATTGAAAAAGCACACATTTCATCATTTAAAGAACATCTGTAAAATTCTGCAGCAACCTTTAATATGCTTAAAATAGACACATCCCTTCTTACAATATATGCAGGAAATACTAATGTAATTTACATTTATATTGCAAAAAGAATGATTTTGTGTTTTATGTGACTCAAACTTGAACTAAAAAGAACAAACATGAGTGACGTCCTCCAATGTAGCGATACAGATACCTATTACTACTGTACTGTACTGTACTATGTATTATGGGGTGGTGTGGCTTAGATGGTAGAGCAACCTTCCAGCAACTTAAGGGTTTCTGGTTTGAGTCCAGCTTCCACCATCCTATTCAAGGCCGTTGTGTCCTTGGGCAAGACACCTTACCCACTTTGCTCCCAGTGCCGCTCACACTGGTTTATGAACCTGAATAAGTGCTTAGTGGTGGACAGAGGGACCGTAGGCGCAAATTGGCAGCCACACTTCCTTCAATCTACCCCAGGACAACTTTGGCCACCAACGTAGCTTCCCACCATCGTATTGTGAATGTGGAGTTAATGAACAACGTGTTGTCAGTTCTCTGTGAAGTACTTTGAGTGTCTCTATAAGCACAATGTAAATCTAATCCATTAAGGTAGGTAGGTCTTTATTGTCATTGCACAAGTACATCGGAACTTTGTTTTCAGCACAAACCCGTTCAAGATTAGACAAACAAACAGTGTACAGGGTTACAGAACAGGAACGCTGATGGGTCGCCGCAAGGCGCCCCGTAAAAGATGGGAAAAAGGTAAACGCTGGGGAAGGATGAGTAAAATAATTCAATCTAGACTGGGCTCCTAAGGGGGCCCAGTCTGGAGTGGGGAAAAAAAAATCTCCATAGCAAAGCGCTTATACATATAACAACATACATCTCGAGATATTTAGCAACAGAGGGGAGGGAGTGGGGGGCCACGGTTGTAGGCTGCAGCTCTTCAGGTGCTGCCCATCCGTCCATCTCCCCTAAGGGATTCGCGCCAAGGGCGTTGGATGGGGGTTAGGGTATGTGTGTGTGTGGCGTATATTTTAATAATTATTATTAAATTCGTTATTAGGTATTTCATCGTCTACGTATTACTCTATCTACTTTACGTACTACTTCCTCTATGTACTGTATTCTTTGGTCGCATACATGTAACTACAGTAGTTCTCTTTCTGGGAGTGCCTTTGTTACTGCAAATTTGTCATAACATGGAACGCCATAAATCCAGGACCCTATGTATATCGCTTGTATTAATCCCTCTAAGTGTGGCTAACGTTGTACCCACTAAATGTATAATATCAATAAAAGGGGTAAGTAAAGTGAATTTTGCTTTTGTTGCAGCCATGGTGGAGCTGGATGGTGATGACATCAGGATTTCCTCACGTGGAAAACTTGCAGAGAGAGACATTGTACAGGTGAAATAATAGTTAATAACGATTCGGATATAGCTCAAATAAAACAATTCTTACTACAACCATTATCTAATGTGACCAGACCACATGACTAAGAATGGGTACCTACTATATTTGAACCGATACATTACCAATTCCCAGTACCTGTCAATAATAAAATATATGTTTTTGTATACAACATTTACACTGTATTTATAATGATAACTGTGCTGTACAGTTGTTTACATCTTTGTTTTTTTTCACACTTGTGAGTGTCACTTGCAAGTATGCATTCATTTCAGTCTGTCCTCAATGTGTTGCCTGAGCCAGGAAGTAGTCCATTGCAATAAGATCAATGTGCCTCGCTTGTCTTTTGTTGAGCCCTGCAAAGTGTTTATACTGTAAGTACTATACTCATTACATGCTACCTGTTTGATTGTAACCTGCATCTTAGTTTCATTTTTGATCACAACGTTTGGAGGTGTTGAAATTGCCAATGCTAACCAGTAGCATGCGCATGACATATCTAATGTAAATTATCATCGAACTTGTTTTAAAGCTGGAGTCTTATTTTTGAGCGCTTTGTGTCAGGCATCCTTGCTTTGTTGGCATGGAAAATTGCAACATTATCTATAAGCAGTCTGCTATGTGACGTTTCTTGTAACCCAGGTATTAAAAATTGGTAGCGTTTTTTGATTTTACATGAATCGGAACAACCAACGGACTATTTTGTGCACCTCTAAAAGTACTGAATTTGGTACCCATCCCTACACATGACACACAAATTGTGTTGCATTTAGGCCTCAACAAAACATTTAGGTCAGTGGTTCTTAACCTGGGTTCGATCGAACCCTAGGGGTTTGGTGAGTCGGGCTCAGGGGTTCGGCGGAGGTCAAAACACACCTGACTTATCGTGTAAATAAAAACTTCTCCCTATCGGCGTATTACAGCAGAAGTCACACTGATTTGCAGGTGTGTAATTTGTTGTGAGTTTATGGACTGTGTTGGTTTTGTTCTTTGAACAAGGTGATGTTCATGCACGGTCCATTTTGTGCACCAATAAAAAAACATGGTAACACTTTTGTATGGGGAACATATTCACCATTAATTAGTTGCTTATTAACATGCAAATTAGTAACATATTGGCTCTTAACTAGTCATTATTAAGTACTTATTAATGCCTTATTCGGCATGGCCTTATTATAACCCTCTAACCCTGGCCCTAATCCTCTAACCCTAACCAAATAACTCTAAATTAAGTCTTTCTTACTTAGAATATGTTCCCCTAGTGTCCAAAAAAATCTAAATTAAGTCTTTGTTACTTAGAATATGTTCCAAAGTGTTACCAAAAACATATAACTTTGTCTTGAATTTGAAAAAAAAAAACATTTTATTTTTCACTAAAGAAGGGTTCGGTGAATGCGCATATGAAACTGGTGGGGTTCGGTACCTCCAACAAGGTTAAGAACCATTGATTTAGGTAAACGGCAGAATAAAAAACAATAAAGAGAATAATATAATATAAATGAAATAAAAAATAAAATATAGACAGACAATATCCACACTCACATTCACACACTAGGGCAAATTTAGTGTTGCCAATCCACCTATCCCCATGTCCAGAGTTTACCCCCCCCCCCACCTGAGTGCAGCTGTGATAGGATCCAGCACCCCCGCGACCAAGACAAGACAAAGAAGCAAGCAGGAGAGATAAGGGAGAGGAAAGGGGAGGGTCCGCCTTCCATGAGTGCCAATGAAAAGAGGTTATATAAGAAATGTAACTCACAGGTGTACAGCTGACTAAATAAATATAATTAAGTTCCCAGTAGTAATTCAACTCATGGGAGTCGCTGTATGTCACTTAGAAATTGGGGCTCTCAGCAGAATATTTATTTGGAACCTTTACTTACACATTTTCGTCACACTTTATGCAAAACTATTTTTATACGCTTTTGACCAAACTTGAATTTAATGTTATGAATATTTTGTGGAAAAAAAAAAATGAATTACTGGGAAATACATTGTTGAAAATGTTTTTTTAAAGAAAAAAAAACCTACTAAATTTGTTAGCCTCCTATACTCAATTCCAACCGTGGATTACAGTTAGTTAGTTAGAGACCAAGAAAAGAACCTCAAGCAAAGCACCAATACATATTACGAAATACAACTCGAGACTTGCAACAAGGGGGAGGGGGTGTGCATCCGGTCTGAAGCTGCCGCCCCCAGGGGCACTGCTCTATTTTCCGTTATACCATGTGGGGTGAAGCGTCCAAGGCGTGGGATGTGGGGGTTGCAGCATGTGTGTGTGTGGCGTGTATTTTCAGTAGTTACGTGTGTGTGTAAGCCTACAGAATGGCTTTGTTCAGCAACGCAATAACACAGCCAGTCAGTCCAACAAATGTCAACAAACAACAGGTGTGTGTCCATAAGAGACAAGGAAGAAGTTTGTTGCATCTTTGCTGCACTGTACCCTAGGTTGCTTGCAGCCAGGGTAAACGATTCAGAAAATAATGTTTGTGTTTCAGCGAGCGAAAACAAATTTAAACATTTCACCCTAATTTTCTATTTCTCGTCCTCAAATTCATCATACTTCGCAATCCAGTCCAAAATCACAAAAGTCTGAGCGCTCAGAGTTCTGCCCGCACCCTCCAATCATTTGTAGCCGCTTTAGGGTACCTTGAACGGCGGCCAGCATCTTCTAATTTGTCGATACACCAGGGCAACGCTTACTCCAATCAGCAGATGTCCTGTTATGATATGCTTCTGACGTCTTCAAAGTCTTTGACTAAAGGGGTTGACAGGGCACGCAGCTCTCCGCGGTTCCCCCGAACTCAAGATCTTGTGAATTTGATCAATTCAATTGTTTAGATTTTGGAGAGAAGTGCAAAAAAAGGCTACAATAAAGTTAAAACTAGACAAAACAAAAAAGCAAGCAGGAGAGATAAGGAAGAGGGGAAGGGGAAATGTCCGCCTTTGATGAGAGCCAGAGGGAAATTATCCTTGCTTTACATAACAATTGTGCATGATGGATAACATTACGGAAGACTGACTGTTTACCTTTTTATTTTTTTTTTATTTTTTATTTTTATTTTTTTGTCCTGTCCAGCTTCTCAGGCAAATCATTTAGTTGATGTAGATGCCCATGTCGGCTGTTCAGATTTACTTTACAAAAGAGAAGTGTAGGATACTTCTCTTGTTGCCTTATTTGTATTTGACTTTATTAAATGTATTTATATTATCATTTAGTGCAGCCGGGCCGGAGCAGGAGGGGATAGAAAGAGAAAAAAAAAGAAGACAGAGGGGGAAATTGTGGGGACAAGAGGGGGATTAGACAGAGAGACAAAAACAACAACAGCAAACAACAACAACAACAACAATAGAGCAACATCAGCAAATATGACATGTACAAATATGATGGTAAAAGAAATAGCAAATAAGGCTAAAAAAAGGCTAAAATAAAGTTAAGACTAGACAAAACAAAAAAGCAAGCAGGAGAGATAAGGAAGAGGGGAAGGGGAAATGTCCGCCTTTGATGAGAGCCAGAGGGAAATTATCCTTGCTTTACATAACAATTGTGCATGATGGATAACATTACGGAAGACTGACTGTTTACCTTTAACAGCTGAACATTTCTTGCAAAAATGAACAATGCAGCCAGGTAGACTCATCATCTTCTCATTCTTCTTCTTCTCTTCTCACTGGTTTCTCCTCCATCACACCAGTTTGTCCCATTCAGGGACTACATGGACCGCACAGGCAACCACGTTCTGAGCATGGCCCGCCTGGCTAAGGACGTACTGGCCGAAATCCCGGACCAGCTCATCTCCTACATGAAGAGCAGAGCCATTAAACCTAACACCGTCCCACCGGCTTACTTGCCTGACAACCATTTCCAAACCAACTCCGTCTGAAGCCCCGCCCCTCATGTACCGTTAGTCAAACCAACAGAGATGAGACTCCATTTCTATTTTGGAGCAAATGGATTTGGAGCTTTGAGGGCACCTGCAGGAGGAAGATGGAAGAGTTTTGGCGCTTGACTCCCGTTGGAGTCCGAGAGGGCGCTCAGAGGAGCCTTTAGGTGCCGTCATTGTTTGCTGTCAAAGTGGTGAGTGATGTCACGGATAGCAAGAGAATACTTAGGAAGGGCATAATTAATGTGCCAGTGTGTATCATGTTTGTGATACATTTGCAATTGATGTGTATTGATTTAGAAAATCATATGTATACTAATTTATTTATGTATTGCAGTAATTATTTATTCTCTTTAAACAGGGTTTTAGACGGTGGGTGGGGGGGATTCAAAAATCATATTTTATCTGGAGTTTTCCATCGTATATTTTATCTTATAATAATATAGAAAATACATCCCAATTTCTACTTTGATATAGACTGTAATATAAAAAAAAGCATGTAATATATATTCAGCATTTTATGAATTGTCTGACCATTTTTTGATTGCAAGTTACAATTCCAGTACCCTGTCTTCTTCTTCTAATTATAAGTATACCTATTTGTAGTATTTCTATCAAAACACTGCACTAATTACTACCCACATCGAAAGCACAATGGACATTATGTTAATAAGCTAAACAGTATTGTTTTGAAATGAACCAACCGCAGAATGAGTTCACAGCTGGAAGGCAGTGATTAGAAATAATATGTTATTAATGTATTCTTATGCTATTTATCAAAAACGCGTATGTTTACAAACAACACACACCTTTGTACTTGTTAGTGTATGGTGCACAAGAAGAAATCTTAAATCAAGCAAACAAATCACATGATTTAGGTTTTGAGTCATTGTGTGTAATCGTGACTCTATACTAACATTGTTGCAAAACTTAATGAAATATTTTACCATTGCATTCTTTGCTGATCACGCCGAACACAAGTACTGTAGCTACAAGGTAGTTCTCCATAATAAAAAAAAACTATATTTTTTCAACTAAAACTACACATTGAGTAGTATAAGACGCCGTACACTGCTTTTACTTCAATATTGTACAGTAGTTCACGCTATTATTTTTCCAAACATGTTATTAAGATGCACATATAGGACTGAATAAGACAGTTGTTCAACCAACACCGCCATTGTTTTGACTCGTTTCTCTCAGTCATGTGATCCAAATGTGCCTATAATATGGAAACATATCCAAATTCTCTTAGCCAGGTGTTATTCTCTCACGATGAAGATGCACACGTTGCTAAGGATAAAACTGTTGAGCAAGTAAGTGGAGGTTACACACGTGCTGTGTACTTTTTTTGTACTTCCCGCTCATCACTAGTAATATTATATAATATAAGGCAAGGTAACAGTATGGCTGAGCCTTTTACAGTACTCCTAGTCAAGACCTGTTTACAGTTCAACTGGGAAAATTTAGTTGTTTGCCTCGAGGAAGGAGTAAACATGCATTTGTTTTATTAAAAATACATATATTGCTCATCTGTAACTATTTGTCGCGTTCTTTGAGAATACGTAGTCATTTTGTGCGTAGGGTTGGTTTTGTTAGCCATTTAATGCAAATCAAAAATTCTGAAAACACCTCACACACCCTACTACATACTTGTATTGCTTAAATATGACGTAATATATCTCTACAAGAGGACACAAAAATAACGCATTTATTCTTTTGAAATATGAGGCCATGCTATTTTTGTTACGTAGCATATATAAATACCAGAATACCTCTATGGAAAACCATCCAAGCACATTAATAATTACAAGCAAGAAACCTTACGGTTTAAATATCTGGTGTAGTTATTATAACATCAAACACAATTTCCCCATACAAGGTCCTGAATTCTGTTCGATATGATACTTTGTTATTTTTTCTATGTGTGCACATCATGCATGTAACCAATACTTCTCTCATTTAAAGTAGACTTAGTCTGTTTTAAGTACCAAGACTCTAAGAATCTACTTGACACTTATGCAAATGTGAAACATAGTCATTTTAGAATGAAGATGTCAGTAAGTACAGTTATTCCCCCCACCCCTCACCCCTTCATTTTATTTCTAATTGTGTACATAATGTAACCCCACTGTACGGAATGTTCAGTGCCAAAAAAGTGCTCGTTCGAACTTGACATCTTTAGACCTTGTGCATGTGTGTGCCAAAAATGGCAGCAAATTGGGTAGTCTGCCATCATTTGACCCTATTAGCGCATCGGCCATATGCTTGACTTGTTCCTTGGGATGCTTCTTTGGCGATAACGAGCATCTCAAGCATGTTGCATCTCTGCTCTGGTCCCAAATCTGTTCCTCAGAGACACATACTGTACTGGTTTTTGCCACTGCTCCTCTTCTATCCCAGGTTGTTTACATACCTCTCTCGGTCTCTGACTTGCATGCTGAATTATTTCCAGACCAAGTGTTGGACATGATTGTCGTCATGCTGTGGTTTGTGAAATGCTTTGTAATGGATTGCCTTAAATTAAAGATTAATAAAAAATATTGACAAATTGGACCATGGTCATGATTTTGAACATGCTTGCAGGGTATGATTTTTTTTTTAATTTTAAAGGCCTACTGAAACCCACTACTACCGACCACACAGTCTGATAGTTTATATATCAATGATGAAATCTTAACATTGCAACACATGCCAATACGGCCGGGTTAGCTTACTAAAGTGCAATTTTAAATTTTGCGCGAAATATCCTGCTGAAAACGTCTCGGTATGATGACGCCTGCGTGTGACGTCATGGATTGTAGAGGACATTTTGGGACAGCATGGTGGCCAGCTATTAAGTCGTCTGTTTTCATCGCAAAATTCCACAGTATTTTGGACATCTGTGTTGGTGAATCTTTTGCAATTTGTTCAATGAACAATGGAGACAGCAAAGAAGAAAGCTGTAGGTGGGAAGCGGTGTATTGCGGCAGGTGTTGTGCCGGATAACGCACACCCGCTGTAGAATGCACCCCCTGACTGTTGTGCCGGATAACACAACCAGTGTTTCATTGTTTACATTCCCGAAAGATGACTGTGGAAGTCCCTTACTTCCGGGTTCTTCTGGACCCCAATCATGGACATGACAGCTCCTTTTCAGGGTTGAACACTGTTTTATTTTCAGTCTTTTTTGTGCTTTTCAGCAAATGTCTTTTTGTTCGTCTGTCTCGCTCTCGCTCTCGCTCGTGCTCCACCTCCTCTCTTCTTCCCGACTGCTGCTTTTAACAGAGCGACAGGTGATCAGACAAACACACTCAGCTGTGTCATCCACTCACCTGTCGCTAATCTCGAAGCCGGTCCCGACACGTCCCGCCTCGCTGCATGTCCGCAGGCCACGCTCCTCACAATGACAGTCAAGCTTTACCATTGGCCTGTGGAGAACTGGGACAACAGAGACTCTTACCAGGAGGACTTTACTTTACTCAGTGGCCTAGTGGTTAGAGTGTCCGCCCTGAGATCGGTAGGTTGTGAGTTCAAATCCCGGCCGAGTCATACCAAAGACTATAAAAATGGGACCCATTACCTCCCTGCTTGGCACTCAGCATCAAGGGTTGGAATTGGGGGTTAAATCACCAAAATGATTCCCGGGCGCGGCCACCGCTGCTGCCCACTGCTCCCCTCACCTCCCAGGGGGTGATCAAGGGTGATGGGTCAAATGCAGAGAATAATCTCGCCACACCTAGTGTGTGTGTGTGACAATCATTGGTACTTTAACTTTTTTTAAACTTTGAGTTGGATACGCAGACACGGTACCGTGAGTACGCTGCGGCTTCCAAACATTTGATCGCTTGCCCGTACGTGCGTGCCGCTATGTGCATGTCACGTATGTGACTTTGGGGACTTTGGGGAAATATATGTGCTGTATGAACTTTGGGGAGGTGAACGGTACTTTGGGCTGTAGGATTGAGTGTGTTGTGCAGGTGTTTGAGTTGTATTGGCGGGTTATATGGACGGGAGAGGGGAGGTGTTTGTTATGCGGGATTAATTTGTGGCATATTAAATATAAGCCTGGTTGTGTTGTGGCTATTAGAGTATATATATATATATGTCTTGTGTTTATTTACTGTTTTAGTCATTCCCAGCTGAATATCAGGTCCCACCCGCCTCTCACAGCATCTTCCCTATTTGAATCGCTCCCACTGCCCTCTAGTCCTTCACTCTCACTTTCCTCATCCACAAATCTTTCATCCTCGCTCAAATTAATGGGGAAATCGTCGCTTTCTCGGTCCAAATCGCTCTCGCTGCTGGTGGCCATGATTGTAAACAATGTGCAGATGTGAGGAGCTCCACAACCAGTGACATCACGCGCATATCGTCTGCTACTACCAGTACAGGCAAGGCTTTTTTATCAGCGACCAAAAGTTGCGAACTTTATCGTCGATGTTCTCTACAAAATCCTTTCAGCAAAAATATGGCAATATCGCGAAATGATCAAGTATGACACATAGAATGGACCTGCTATTCCCGTTTAAATAAGAAAATCGCATTTCAGTAGGCCTTTAAAAGACTACAGTTTGGGCTACGTAACATCCAATGACAGTTCTTTGGTAACAGTAGAAGAGAAAGTTAAACACAATTACAAATAGACGGAGTAGACATTGTCAGTGTATAAGAAAACACATTTTTGGGTGTAAAAATAGATGATGAAATGAATTGGAAATCTCATGTAAAAAATATACAACATTAAGTAGCAAGAAACACGTAAATAATGAATAAAGCAAAACATGTTCTGGACCAAAAATCACTTCATATTCTCTACTGCTCGCTAGTGTTACCATATCTGAGTTATTGTGCAGAAATATGGGGAAACAACTACAAATGTGCACTTCATTCACTAACTGTGTTACAAAAAAGATCAATTAGAGTAATACATAATGTTGGACATAGAGAACATACAAACCCTTTATTTATTGAATCACAAATATTGCAATTCAACGATTTGGTGCATTTGCAAAGAGCTAAAATGATGTATAAAGCAAACTATAACCTGCCACCTAAGAATGTACAACAATTCTTCTCAACAAAAGAGGAGAAATACAACCTTAGAGGAACATCTAATTTAAAACATGTGTATGCTTGTACAACACTTAAAACCTTTAGCATATCTGCATGTGGAATTAAATTATTGAATGGATTAACCAAAGAAATCAAACAAAGCACCAATATGATTCAGTTTAAGAGACTATTCAAACTACAAGTGTTCACAAAGTACACAGAACAAGAATTATGATGAACATCTTGAACCCTTTTTTTTTTTTATTGAGACAAAGATAATTATGTCAGGCGTTTGTTTGCATTCAGGTACAACGTCATTAGCGGTAACACCGGTGAGCTACAGTGTGCAGTGAAACATGTTTAGCTATTTTTTGTGAGAAACATACTTTATGTGTCGCCATGGAGGCGAGGATTAGTGATTTAGAAGTAGCTACAACACTGCAAACTGCGGATGGACTTTAGCCGCTGGCTATGCTAGCCATGTCTTAAAGCACCGCTTGCTGAGGGCGTTTTCAGTGTTATACCTTTATCGTTAGTTTTTAAGCCAAAATGCGTCCGTTCTCACTTTTCTGTCTACACACTGTGTCCGCATGTAAGTACTCAGTGATTGTGCGCTGCCGAACATGCTCGTCTGCTCGTTCACCAGCAATGACATGATGTGGCGACGACGGAGGTGCGGGGGGTGGGGGACCGGTACTTTTGAGAGGCGGTATAGTACCGAATATGATTCATTAGTATCACGGTACTATACTCGTATCGGTGTACCGTACAACCCTCGTCACAACATTCTGTGACGTTTGGGTTGCAATGTAGCAGAGGTTTTCTCGATCCCAGGAGGACAATAGGAGACAGAGTGCAGGTGAAAGATATTTAATCTAGGACAAAAACAAAAAAAGGGGTGCAGCGGAAGGTGCACCTCAAGCATAGGGAAAGCTCTGCAATACCAAACAAACTAAACTAAACAGGCTACAAAGTAAACTTATCAAAACACTGGAAGACAGCAACCGTTTTCAGATGCGGCGTAGTTCAAAAAGTACTATGTCCCAACAACAGCCAGCAGCCACAGCTGAACTTAAATAGACATGATCACTATCTTGTTCATAGAAAATAGGTACGCTGGCCAACAAAGTAAAAGTACTGCATTTGATTAATTATAAATTGGAGAAATGTTCTTCATACTGGGAAAACTGGGTCAATTATGTCACGCCCCATAAACCTGATTTTATTTTCTCGAATTATTGATTGCACTGTTTAAAAAAAATAAAAAATATAAAAAATGACTCCCTATATGTCTATATATTTATTTATTTTTTATTTATTATATGTTTATATTATTTTATTTCTAATCATTATTATGATTAATGATTTATTATTATAATTTGTCTTATTTCATTTTATTTATTTTATTGATTTATCTGTAAATATTATTCTTACTTCGTTTTGTTTTCTTTTTTTCTTTTTTTCTTTTTTTATTAAATCAACATAGAAAAAACACATGATGCACTTTCAACTAGTGCATCAACCCAAAAAAAAAACCTCCCTCCCCCATTCACACTCATACACACCCACTCACACAAAAGGGGTTGTTTCTTTCTGCTATCAATATTCTGGTTCCCACAACATGGACAACACTTCTGCAAGGGACACAGTCCCTGAAGCACACTTGATTGTTTGTGCTGCTGGTCCACTAACATTTTTATTTAATAACTTTTTTTTTTTAAAATTTTTTAATGCAATTATCTTTATATTGTTTTGTTTTCTTGCTGTTTTTTTTGGGGGGGGGGGGGGTTGGCATCGTTGGGATACAAAAAAGTATATATTTTGACATCTAGGGCAGACAATAGATTTATGTTGTTTGCAATTGTGATGCAATGGATAGGAATGTCTGATGCTGGATGTCAATAAAAATTTAATGACAAAAAAAAAAAAGGTGCTGTATGACACACCAAAACGGAAGTAGAACTACAAAATAAGGGCACTGGACAGGAACTAAGCACAACACAAATGAACACACAAGACTACGCTGTCAGGCGGAGTGTGACAAGAGGTTTACACCTGCATATCAATCACACTTTATTGCAGACTCCAACGTCCAAGTAGACATACAATCACATACAGTACATAAAACAAACACAATACAGTATAACAACATGATATTAAAAACAGTGCTTGTGCATGTTTAGTAAAACGCATCTAATAAATAAATAAAAGCAGCAATAAAAAAAATATGTATGTACTTTAAAAATGCATCCACACATTCTGTAAAAGGCAGAGATACCAGTGTTTCCATACATACGATTGGTACCCAACAGAACTACAGCTAGGATTGGTTATCTCAGACCTGGGAATTCTGTGGCCCGCGGCCCTTTGTGCGTCCCTGTACGGCCCGCGTGAGGCCAATCATAAATTACAAAATACATTTAAAAAAGTATCTATGTCGAGTGTGCAATACAACGGTGCTGCTTTTGTTTTGAAAAGCGTTATTTGTATTACTTCCGTGTGGACGTATGCGCGTGTGTGATTGTGAGTGAATGTGAACAGCGGCAATCACAAATTACAAAATAAAGTTTAAAAAACATCTATGTCATGCGCGCAATACAACTGTGCTGCTTTTATTTTGAAAAGTGTTATTTATGGGCGTATGTCCGGGTGTAACCTGTGAGTGAAGGTGCACAGCGACAAGTGATGAGACGCTAAAAAGAGAAAAGTTGATGGCGAATGGCGTGTTTCCAACAAGACATGAACTGCCAAATAATTCTTTACAGAAATTAAAGGTAAAGCCGTGTGCTTAATTTGTGGTACACCGGTTGCTGTGTTTAAAGAATATCATTTGAATCGCCACTACACGACGAAGCACGAGGAAAAATACCGGAATCTGTCTGATGAAGCGCGCGCAAGTGAGACTGATGCGTTGATGGTAAGACTGCAAACCCAACAAGGACTTTTTGCCAAATTTCACACCCCCAGAGATGCAGCTGTCAGGAAAAGTTTCGTCATTTCTCACAAAATCGCCAGAAAAAGTAAGGCGTTTTCTGACGGAGAGTTTATTAAAGAGTGCTTATTGGACTCTGTTGCGCTGATATGGCCGGAGACTTTGACTGTTTTTCGCTGGCTTTGGATGAGAGCTGCGATGTACGTGACACCGCCCAGCTGCTCATCTTTTTACGTGGGATAACTACAGACTTTCAAATCACGAAGGAGCTGGCAGCCATGCAGTCAATTAAAGAGACAACCAAAGGTAATGACTTGTTCACATAGGTAAATGCATGTTTGGACATGTTAGGACTGAAATGGGACAAGCTGGCAGGTGTGACAATCCAATCCAATCCACTTTATTTATATAGCACATTTAAACAACAACATTTTTCCAAAGTGCTGCACAACAATATTAAAAACAATATCCAAATATTATCCTTAGCTCCACCAATGACTGAATAAAAACAAAAAATAATTACATATAAAACCAATATAAAAAACAATATAAAATATAAATGATTAAAAACGATTTTTAACAACAGAGGGTTGTCCAAATCTTGGATAATGCAGGATAAAGTGACAGAAATTAACCCTGTGCAGAAATGGACATTTTTGCATTGTATTATACATCAGGAAGTTTTGTGTAAGACAGTGTTAAAAATAAAACCATCAAAAGCAATCTGCTTTTGTATAAAGTTAAGTAAGGTTAAATTAAATTATTATTATTATTATTAATTATTATTATTGTTATTATTATTTATCTTACGGTATATCAAAAATAATATTGAGCAAAATTTAATTGAAATATTGTCGGTGTGGCCCTCCAGCAGTGCTCGGGTTGCTTATGCGGCCCCCGGTAAAAAACAATTGCCCACCCCTGGGTTATCTGTACGCTTGCAATGCATAATTCAATATGTCTGAAAAGGAGTTGGAAGAAGCAGAGTTTATTCAATCCTACCCATTTTCCCTGTCTCAGAAATAACTGACAGTTTGTTCCCTGTCTGTGTCTAAAACTAGTAACTAGTACTAGTGTCTAGTTTCTATTTGGAAGAGAAAAAAAACAGAATGTTTTGCAATATATATAGTTTGTGTAGTGATGAAGTGAAGGGAACAAGAAGGAAAGGAGTTAAAGCTAAAAGGGCCCTAGTGCTTAAGTAAAAAAGCTGCGGGGTTACGCGGATTCTGGCTGTGCGAAATTCTCTCACTCGACTTAAGTCTATCATGGCGCGCCTTCATCCAAGCATGTACACTTTGGGTGCAGCCTTCCCTGTTAGATCTGGGTTAGCGCCGTAGCCACCTAAATGCACAGGCTAACCAGGAGCCCCTTCCAATCAGATGGCAGAATGCAGTGATTGGTGTTCATAACTGTCAATCACAGACACATCTTCTTCCTGTAGCAATTGTGCACTCTTTCTCTCTCTCTCTCTCTCTCTCTCTCTCTCTCTCTCTCTCTCTCTCTCTCTCTCTCTCTCTCTCTCTCTCTCTCTCTCTCTCTCTCTCTCTCTCTCTCTCTCTCTCTCTCTCTCTCTCTCTCTCTCTCTCGAGGCTCAAACCCAGGTTACCGGTGTAAAGGGCCAGCGTCCCGACAACTGAGCTAAAAGCACAGGGAATGTCCTGAACCGCCAGCAATTTTCTTGAAGTTGACTGGCCTCAGTTACACTTGCACAGACGTCCCGAAAGAGATGTATTCGTGAACAAAATTATTTTAAAAGGGATGATATTTTTGCATTGTTGCTGTTTTGTTGAAGAAAATCATGATTTTTGTTTTCAAACTGTGTTTTCAGGGCGGGGGAAAGGAGAGGGGATGTATAGTTGTTTTTTGGTTAGGGCGTATTCTACCAACGACTTAAGTACTTTTTTTCGTACGTGCTTCTGAGGCTGTAAGGTGGAGCACTATATTGCGCTTGAAGTTTGGATGCAGTGTATGCCACACATAATAAAATGATAAAATAAACTTCCCGAAAACTCTGAAATCTATTCCGGTCGCTTCAATTTAGACACCTGGAAACATCCATTGAGATGAGAATTTAAAAAAAGGTCACTTTGTTTTCAAACAAACTGATGTTTGGTACACACAACCATTTTATTTGGGCCGTGACCATGGAACTATTCAACTATTCAATAGAAAACGCATAAATAATATAGCGCCTATCAATTGATTCGATTGTTTTTTTTTGACAGTTAACGTCAAATAAACAAAAATGCAAGCACACACACTCACACACACACACAAATACAGAGACACAAACTACTATAGCTGTGATGACAGACGTACACATGACAAGCGCCACCTGGATTGACACGGCCTTTTCTAATTAAAAGTGTTTTCATGGATTTCAATAACATTCACAAGTGTTCGTAAAACTACATGCTCCATTTTTTTCACGCAGCCAAAAAAAACCGGCGTCACAGAAAAGTCCGGTGTTGTCAAAATATGTGCTGCTTCATAGAAAGATGCAACCGCTGGGCGCACCTCCAAGCGCACTCCTGTGCGCGCGGCACTCCAGCTGCAGCAGGCAGCTGCTTTGAATCAGCACTCTACACACCTGTCGCTGATGAGCTCCCTGGGCTTCTTAAGCCAGTGCAAACCTGCGTTCCGGGCCAGAAAATAACGACCTGTTCCAGTACAGTAAGCCTTAATCTCTAGTTCTATGCACTCTCTCTCTCTCTCTCTCTGTGTTTCTCCCCCTCTGTGTTCATTTGTCCCGTGTCCCTTGTCGTCTTCCAGCAGCGTTCCTCCGTTCCCGCGTCACAAGCTGTGTGTCTCGTCTCCCCCTATTCCCTCTGGTTCCCTGGCTGCTTCTTGGATCTCGACCTCCCACCTGGACACGGACTCTGACGCCTCGCCCCTGCCCTTGACCTCACGTCTGCCCTTGACCTCCGAGCTTGCCTTGCCCCCTTGGACTTGGATAATCGCTACACATAGTCGCACACCATACACATTTTGGATTAGTTTCACACTCCATACTTTTGTAAATATAATAAATAGAGATAAAACTCCGTCCATGCATTCTGTGCCGTCTTCTTCTCTCTGTACCGTAACAAGTTGCATAATTAACAACATAAGTAATAGAAGGATTTTGATTCTACTTTCAGGAAATGTCCCAAATAGGAACTGCAACAAATGCTTTTGTAGTTTAAATAATAATAATAATAATAATAATAATTATTATTATTATTATTATTATTATTATTATATAAGCTTGTCAAATACTTATTGTTTACATTTTGTCACCATACAGTATAGCCAAAACAACCAGACATGCATTTTAGGTTAACAAGGTTTGTACCATTTTTGTTTTAGTTTGTTTGGTATGTAAAAAAAAAAGCTAAAAATAACTACAATATACAAATGTTTTTTTAATTTTTTTACCATAATTATTATGGGTATTTTGTTTGAGGAAACCTGTAGCGTTGATGCGCATGCTCTTTTTTATTTTATTTTTTTAATTTATTTTTTTTGTCCTGTCCAGCTTCTCAGGCAAATCATATAGTTGATGTAGATGCCCATGTCGGCTGTTCAGATTTACTTTACAAAAGAGAAGTGTAGGATACTTCTCTTGTTGCCTTATTTGTATTTGACTTTATTAAATGTATTTATATTATCATTTGGTGCAGCCGGGCCGGAGCAGGAGGGGATAGAAAGAGAAAAAAAAGAAGACAGAGGGGGAAATTGTGGGGACAAGAGAGGGATTAGACAGAGAGACAAAAACAACAACAGCAAACAACAACAACAACAACAATAGAGCAACATCAGCAAATACGACATGTACAAATATGATGGTAAAAGAAAGAGCAAATAAGCAGTTAGCGAAAAATAAAAAATAATACAGAAATGACAGTTGATTTGATTTGATTTGATGAGCATTATTACACTACAAATGGATCAATACAAATACCAGAAATAGCGCTATTGATAAAGAACACTACCAATACTTTACTTTTATTATCAACAATACAGTTGTTCAAATGCAACAATACATATACGTAATGATAACTTGAGATACGAAAGAATGCAGAAAAATGGAGGGGGAGAAAGAGAAGCAACCTACATTAACCTTGTAGATTGTTATAGTAACAATAGGTTGAACTTTGTCAGTGTGCCATGTGTTACACCCAGTTTACCCTAGGGCAACAACGTTAATATATGTTTGATGAAACGTGATTATGTGCATGAGTGTAAGTATGCATATGTACTTGTATATTGAGTGCGCATGGTCAGTAGCGTTGTGCAGCAATTTTTTATGGGTAGAACATTTTTCTAGAACACGCGCCTTCGTTCAGGAA
The DNA here is from genome assembly GCF_033978685.3 of Nerophis lumbriciformis. Taxonomy (NCBI): domain Eukaryota; kingdom Metazoa; phylum Chordata; class Actinopteri; order Syngnathiformes; family Syngnathidae; genus Nerophis; species Nerophis lumbriciformis. Next base: position 55,418,310 of record NC_084548.2, read on the forward strand.
TTAAACCCTTTTGCCTAACTTGGGTGGGCGTGTCCACAGGCTGGATGGCAGAATGCCAATCAGAGAAACATGTGTAACTTCAAGCTGGTAAAAAGATTCCACTTAGGTTGCAAATGGAATCGAACAGGGCCCTAATTGAATAAATATAAATGAATAACTAAATGAATAAATAGAACATGAAAAAAGTACATGCCAGATATAAATGAACCAATAACTTATCAAATAATTAAATAACAGACACTATAGCCCTCAGTATTCATCTTTTTCCATGTAACAAATGCTACTCACGTTTCTTCAATTGTCTCATATTAGTAAATTGTTTGAGTTCCTTGTCTTCAAACATTTCAATACAGGGTGCTCTGTATGCATTATATGACTCAGGTTTTGTCTGCTTCTCACTTTGGTGGCCAATCCACTTTTCCTGCAGGGACTTGTGTGTTGTTTAAAACCTGCAAACACATTATCATCGTATTTTCATTGCAGGCTTTTTTGTACCAACATGTTTTATTTATGGCTATTTATTTACATCCTCCGAGAGACCGCTGTCCTCTAGGTGATGAGCATCACTTTCTTGCAGAAATGCATTCCCTTCAGATTTGTGTTGTTCATCCCCATAATAAGATGCACTGTGAACAAATCAAGCCCTCCACCTGGGAAGCGGAAGACTGCAGTCGGAGCCATAAATTACCAGCTTTAGATAGAGCCGATACTTCCTCTGCCCACCCACTTTGTGTCTGAACAATAACCACCAACCAGGAGCCAGGACGACGGTTGACAGCTAATAAGATACAATTAAGCTCTGTAGAGTAATATATCCCATGCACTGTATAACACCAGACATGTATAAATTGTGAATACTAGCTACTTCGGAACTGTGGCAACCAATACTTTGTATCATTAAATAGATATAATTAGACAAATTGACTTGTACAGTTGCTTGCAACCTTTTATTTGGCATTTTAATTACAACACAACTTTTGTACACAAAGACTACATGAACAATGTCAGTGTAGGCCATCAGGTGGGGGGGTTGATGCATATTGGAATTGCACTTTGTGCAGCGGGAGCCCATTGTCACGAGATTGGCCAATTTAGACTTTAAAAAAATTGTGTCTTAAAGTTGAACAAAACTAGCGTCACACCAGATTGCAGCAGGTTTTACAGCCAATGATATCTAAAGATTAACGCCACAAACCTGTTTTTCTTGCTTTGTGTGTGTGTGTGTGTGTGTGTGTGTGTGTGTGTGTGTGTGTGTGTGTGTGTGTGTGTGTGTGTGTGTGTGTGTGTCACCAGCTAACATGGGTAACAGATAAAAAAAAAAGTAAAAGGTGAGGAAAACCATAGACCAGGAAGTTGAACCTATTATGAGCAACCGTAAATTGACTAAAAATAATAAAGAAAAATGGAATATAAGTGTGGGAAACAAAAACAAAAAAACATTTACATCGGAATCGTGGTTCATATGAATCTAAAACTATTCCTGATTTTTTTTTTTAATTGGTTAAAAAAACTTTAAGAATTTTAAGCCATTTTCAGACCATTTTTGTGCCTACTCACTATGTATATAGTGAGTAGTTTTAAATCCCTAAATAGTCTGGCCCCACAATACCTGACCGAGCTGCTGGATCATCATACCTCGTCTCGAGCCTTAAGGTCAGCTGACCAAATACTTTTGGCGGTCCCCAGATCCAGGGTAAAGACCAGAGGGGACAGAGCCTTTTCCGTTGCCGCCCTTAAAGGGGAACATTATCACAATTTCAGAAGGGTTAAAACCATTAAAAATCAGTTCCCAGTGGCTTATTTTATTTTTCGAAGTTTTTTTCTAAATTTTACCCATCACGCAATATCCCTAAAAAAAGCTTCAAAGTGCCTGATTTTAACCATCGTTATATACACCCGTCCATTTTCCTGTGACGTCACACAGTGATGCCAATACAAACAAACATGACGGAAAGAACAGCAAGGTATAGCGACATTAGCTCGGATTCAGACTCGGATTTCAGCGGCTTAAGCGATTCAACAGATTACGCATGTATTGAAACGGATGGTTGTAGTGTGGAGGCAGGTAGCGAAAACGAAATTGAAGAAGAAACTGAAGCTATTGAGCCATATCGGTTTGAACCGTATGCAAGCGAAACCGACGAAAACGACACGACAGCCAGCGACACGGGAGAAAGCGAGGACAAATTCGGCGATCGCCTTCTAACCAACGATTGGTATGTGTTTGTTTGGCATTAAAGGAAACTAACAACTATGAACTAGGTTTACAGCATATGAAATACATTTGGCAACAACATGCACTTTGAGAGTGCAGACAGCCCATTTCAGGCGCGCTAAGAACATATATTTTTCCACGATTTCAGCACTCAGGTTAACCATACCTAAATAGATACAAAATACTGCATTACACAAGACTACCCGAATGTACTCGAATGATTGAAAAAAATTAATGTTTTAAGCTAAATTATTGGTAAACACAGTTTATGTATAATAATTTAAGTAAAACCGCGAGTAATGAATAAAGTTTTCATCAATTAATATATTCTGTAGACATACCCTCATCCGCTCTCTTTTCCTGAAAGCTGATCAGTCCAGATTTGGAGTTGATGTCAGCAGGCCAGGGAAGCTAGGGTCGATATTCTTCTCTCGATCATCTTCGCAGGATATCCACACATTCTTGCCATCTCTGTCATAGCATAGCTTTCGTCGGTAAAGTGTGCGGAACAAACGACTGACCATTTCGTCGGCTTTCCCCACAGCCTCGTATTTTGAACAAATTTCGTCCAATTTCTTGCCACTTTCGAATCTTTGGGCCACTGATGCAACTTGAATCTGTCCCTGTTCGTGTTGTTACACCCTCCGACAACACACCGACGAAAGTGAGAAAATGGCAGATTGCTTCCCGATGTGACGAGAGCGAATAATAGAAAGGCGATTAATTCGCCAAAATTCACCCATTTAGAGTTCGGAAATCGGTTAAAAAAATATGTGGTCTTTTTTCTGCAACATCAAGGTATGAATTGACGCTTACATAGGTCTGGTGACAATGTTCCCCTTTAAGCTCTGGAACAGCCTTCCCCTCCACATTAGGTCAGCCCAGAGCCTGGGGGTCTTCAAAACCCTCCTTAAGACCTATCTCTTCTCGCTGGCTTTTGACCTGGGCTGAGTCCGCCCACTAGGCCACCATTTCTAGTCCCCCCCTTCCCAACTCCTTCAATTTAGTTTTATTTTTTCGAATTTGTCTTTTATTATTATTTTTATTCTGCAAATTGTTTCCTTTTATTCGACCCCTTTTACTGTATTGCACTATCTTGTTCAGCACATTCATTGTTTATGTTCTTTTTTTTTTTTTTTTTTTTTTTGTTTAGTTTTTTGCTCTATGCTTTTTAACCTGTAAAGCACTTTGGTTCAATTTAAAAGTTGTTGAAAATGTGCTATATAAATAAAGTTGACTTGACTATATTGGTCATACATCAGTGTGTAGTGCTTCGCGGTCAGTGGGAGGGCCGTTTTGCGTGAATAAGCGCATGTCAGTGTGTGCTTTAAAGCATAGAATCCAGGGGTCAAATCCCTGTGAAATTGTTAATGTTTTTTATTTTTATGTTTTAATAATGTTATAATTGTTTAATACGCTATACATTAGCATATTAATTCAAAAAAAGTGGACTGTTACAAAATCATGCTGACTGTCAAAGATGTTAGATAATATAACACGTGATAGTTTTACCTCAATGGAAGCTTTTGATATTATGTAAATTAATTGTGTGGCTCAAGGCAATATTATTCATATGGTGCTGCGATAGCCATGATTTCAGCCTTTCATAGCTCCTCTTGGACCACCAACGGCCCTGATCCTGAGTAATCTCCCAGTTCCTGCTGCTGAGAAACATCCCCACAGCATGATGCTGCCATCACCCTGCTTCACTGTAGGGACGGTATTGGCCTGTTGATGAGGAAATGCTGTGAATACCTACATACATGGGATTTTAAATCCATGCATCCATCCATCTTTTTCCGCTTATCCGAAGTCGGGTCGCGGGGCAGCAGCCTAAGCAGGGAAGCCCAGACTCTCCTCTCCCCAGCCACTTCGTCCATCTCCTCCCGGGGGATCCCGAGGCGTTCCCAGTCCAGCCGGGAGACATAGTCTTCCCAACCGTGGCCTCCTACCGGTTAGACGTGCCCTAAACACCTCCCTAGGGAGGCGTTCGGGTGGCACCCTGACCAGATGCCCGAACCACCTCATCTGGCTCCTCTCGATGTGGAGGAGCATCGGCTTTACTTTGAGCTCCTCCCGGATGGCAGAGCTTCTCACCCTATCTCTAAGGGAGATAGGGTGAGTTTCCTCCACCCGGCGGAGGAAACTCATTTCGGCCGCCTGTACCCGTGATCTTGTCCTTTCGGTCATAACCCAAAGCTCATGACCATAGGTGAGGATGGGAACGCAGATCGACCGGTAAATTGAGAGCTTTGCCTTCCGGCTCAGCTCCTTCTTCACCACAACGGATCGATACAGCGTCCGCATTACTGAAGACGCCGCACCGATCCGCCTGTCGATCTCACGATCCACTCTTCCCCCACTCTTGAACAAGACTCCTAGGTACTTGAACTCCTCCACTTGGGGCAGGGTCTCCTCCCCAACCCGGAGATGGCACTCCACCCTTATCCGAGCGAGAACCATGGACTCGGACTTGGAGGTGCTGATTCCCATCCCAGTCGCTTCACACTCGGCTGCGAACCGATCCAGTGAGAGCTGAAGATCCTGGCCAGATGAAGCCATCAGGACCACATCATCTGCAAAAAGCAGAGACCTAATCCTGCAGCCACCAAACGCCTTGACTGCGCCTAGAAATTCTGTCCATTTCTTTGTCACCGATTCTGTTCATAACTTTCATGGACAGAATTTCTCGGCGCAGTCAAGGCGTTGAGGGATTTTACTAATTTTTTTTTTATAAATTTGCAAAATTCATGGTATTGTCTGTAAAATTTTGAGGACAAAAATTAATGTATCCTATTTCGGAATAAGGCTGTAACCTAACACAATGTGGAAAAAGTGAACATTTTCTGGATGGACTGTAAATCTCTTATTTCCTGTCAGATAAAATGATTTTAAATCTGAACAACCATTCAAATAATTGTGTCCGCTGTGTCTGATAACTTGGAAAAATGCTGAGAGAATGCAATCAAAAGCATTTCTCTGAATACCAAAAAAGCCTCCAAATTCTCCAATAACCATGCAGGTAGGCTTTGACTTGTGTAATAGAGAACAGACCTGGTGTGTATTATTCATACCCACTGACAAAACACACCCCCTACTTTTATTCAGATGCTAGCAGGACTGCAATGGCAAGCTGCAAAGTGCATCCTTATGTTGCAGCTTTCATCCCTGCTTTTATTTTCTCTCATTGCATTCTCATCACCTCAGGGCCACGGCACACCAGTCCCACTCACCTGCACAATCCAGTGAGACCCTTATACCCGCTATGAATCATCATTACGCTGCTGATAAGGAACTGTTTTCGAAGAATGAGAGAGTTTGGAGAGCGCTATAATGGGGCAGAGCAGTGGGAGGCTTTCCCATTACCTTCCATATGAGATAATGTGCGGGGGATTTGTCAGCGGGGCCAATCAGGCTCTTGAAATGAAAATGATGAATTATCTTTACCACTGGGATCAAACACAAACAAGCCATACTTTTGTTTACCTGCTCGTGTTTACATTTTAACAAGAGGACGTGCTGAGATGTTCGAAGTGCAGTAAGCTCAGAGATTAATTGCGTATTTTGTGACATTCAAGGGGCTCATGCTCATTGGTGTCGTAAAGGCAATCTAAAATGGAGAGAGACGCTTTCTGGTGAAGCCGGCCTTATTTACTGTCAGCCACCTGCTGGAACAGCCTGTTCCCCATAAAATGCATTACCATTAGGGACAAAAACAACACTGGAATTGAAAAAATCAGGGATATTTTTGTGATTTTTATTTGATTCTACATGTGCGAAGATAAATAACCTTGCCTGAGGCTAATAAACTGAATATCATTGCAGCTCATTTCTTGTGACCTGAACACGGATATTATAAAAAATACTGTATGAGTATATCTCAAGACTCTATTTTGCACATATCGTAGGGCAGTGTTTTTCAACCACTGTGCCGTGAGATACAGTCTGGTGTGCCAAGGGAGATTATGTAGTTTCACCTATTTGGGTTAAAAATATTTTTTGCAAAGCATTAATTATAGTCTACAAATTATGTGTTGTTGTTGAGTGTCGGTGCTGTCTAGAGCTCGGCAGAGTAACCGTGTAATACCCTTCCATATCAGTAGGTGGAAGCCGGTACCTAATTGTTTTGTAGATGTCGGAAACAGCGGGAGGCAGGGTGCAGGTAAAAAGGTGTCTAATGCTTAAACCAAAAATAAACAAAAGGTGAGTGCCCCTAAGAAAAGGCATTGAATCTTAGGGAAGGCTATGCAGAACGGAACTAAAACTGAACTGGCTACAAAGTAAACAAAAACAGAATGCTGGACGACAGCAAAGACTTACTGTGGAGCAAAGACGGCGTCCACAATGTACATCCGAACATGACATGACAATCAACAATGTCCACACAAAGAAGGACAAAAACAACTGAAATATTCTTGATTGCTAAAACAAAGAATATGCGGGACATATCGCTCAAAGGAAGACATGAAACTGCTACAGGAAAATACCAAAAAAAGCGTTTACGGCAGACGAACTGCTTTACGGTAGACGGAAACGTGACTGCTGTTGTTGTGTGTTGTTACCGCGCTGGGAGGACGTTAATGAAACTGCCTAACAATAAACCCACATAAGAAACCAAGAACTCGCCCTCGATCATTCTACAGTTATAACGTGATTGGGCAGGCACGCTGTTTATATTGTGGGAAAGCGGACGTGAAAACAGGCTGTCCTCACTCAGGTCCGCATGGAGCTGGAGTGGGCGTGGCCTCCAGCTCCGCCTGAATTTTGGGAGATTTTCCGGAGAAAATTTGTCCCGGGAGGTTTTCGGGAGAGGCGCTGAATTTCGGGAGTCTCCCGGAAAATCCCGGAGGGTTGGCAAGTATGGAGAAAGTCAAAACATATGTTTCAGTAAGGGGGGACTGCTGAGGTAGCCTAAAGTGTTCAAATAAATATTCGTCACTTCGGGCAAATAGGTCTACATGGTCGTGAAATATGCGCTCCTTTCTCAGGGCACGATCTGCGGCATCTTGTAGTTGCAGCAAAAGCATTACCATTGTGTGTGTTGAGTCTTTTAAAGAGTCACCAATCACTAAATCAAAGCCCCGGTAATTGATGATTGTGTGTGCGTGCGTGTGTTTGTGTGTGTGTGTGTGTGTGTGTGTGTGTGTGTGTGTGTGAGTGTGGCTGTATTTTGAAATGTCTATATATTTTTCATTTTGCTATATGTCTGTCTGTCTTATCTATCTATCTATCTATCTATCTATATAGATCTATCTATCTATCTATCTATGATATTAATGTAACATTAGACAATAGAAGTAAGGGAACTTGTCACACTTAAGAACAAATAGGCCACCCGAAGAGTGCTCTGGACCACTCGTAGATTTTGTTCTTACCCAGGAAAAAGAAAACATTGGTGAATACAAAAATCTCCTTAAAAACTTCGTAAGTGGGCCTAAGAACAAAATGTGTTCTTAAGAACGGTTGCTGAATGGGGCCCATTGACGTTTCGGTTCTTGTTTTTTCTCAGTTGTAGGAAAATCGATATTTTACACAACAAAAATGCAAAAGCTTGTGATTTTGCTCCCATTTATAAACCTTGTCAGCGACTATTCCTCTCAAATATTGCTTTTCTAAATCAGTGTCCGAGAGCACTTCCTTCCCCTATGCTGAGATAACATGGCCGCCTCACAGGTGGGTTTTATCAAGACGCTGATTAGGCATCATGATGATTGCACAGGTGTGTCTTCGGCTGGCCACATTCAAATGTGCAGTTTTATCACACAGCCCAATGCCACAGATGTTGTATAAGTGTTGCAGGAGCGTGACTGCAGGCATGTCAACCATAGTGGAATTGAATATATTGGATGTATTTCAGAAATCAGAATCAGAAATACAAACCCCGTTTCCATATGAGTTGGGAATTGTGTTAGATGTAAATATAAACGGAATACAATGATTTGCAAATCCTTTTCAACCCATATTCAGTTGAATATGCTACAAAGACAACATATTTGATGTTCAAACTGATAAACTTTTTTTTTTTTGCAAATAATCATTAACTTTAGAATTTGATGCCAGCAACACGTGACAAAGAAGTTGGGAAAGGTGGCAATAAATACTGATAAAGTTGAGGAATGCTCATCAAACACTTATTTGGAACATCCCACAGGTGTGCAGGCTAATTGGGTATGAAAACAGCTTCCCAAAAAATGCTCAGTCTTTCACAAGAAAGGATGGGGCAAGGTACACCCCTTTGTCCACAACTGCGTGAGCAAATAGTCAAACAGTTTAAGAACAACGTTTCTCAAAGTGCAATTGCAAGAAATTTAGGGATTTCAACATCTATGGTCCATAACATCATCAAAAGGTTCAGAGAATCTGGAGAAATCACTCCACGTACGCGGCATGGCCGGAAACCAACATTGAATGACCGTGACCTTCGGTCCCTCAGACAGCACTGTATCAAAAACCGACATCAATCTCTAAAGGATATCACCACATGGGCTCAGGAACACTTCAGAAAACCCCTGTCACTAAATACAGTTCGTCGCTACATCTGTAAGTGCAAGTTAAAGCTCTACTATGCAAAGTGAAAGCCATTTATCAACAACATCCAGAAACGCCGCCGGCTTCTCTGGGCCCGAGATCATCTAAGATGGACTGATGCAAAGTGGAAAAGTGTTCTGCGGTCTGACGAGTCCACATTTCAAATTGATTTTGGAAATATTCGACATCGTGTCATCCGGACCAAAAGGGAAGCGAACCATCCAGACTGTTATCGACGCAAAGTTCAAAAGCCAGCATGTGTGATGGTATGGGGGTGCATTAGTGCCCAAGGCATGGGTAACTTACACATCTGTGAAGGCACCATTAATGCTGAAAGGTACATACAGGTTTTGGAACAACATATGCTGCCATCCAAGCGCCGTCTTTTTCATGGACGCCCCTGCTTATTTCAGCAAGACAATGCCAAGCCACATACAGCACGTGTTAGAACAGCGTGGCTTCGTAAAAAAAGAGTGTGGGTACTTCTCTGGGCCGCCTGCAGTCCAGACCTGTCTCCCATCAAAAATGTGTGGCGCATTATGAAGCGTCAAATACGACAGCGGAGCCCCCGGACTGTTGAACGACTGACGCTCTACATAAAACAAGAATGGGAAAGAATTTCACTTTCAAAGCTTCAACAATTAGTTTCCTCAGTTCCCAATCGTTTATTGAGTGTTGTTAAAAGAAAAGGTGATCTAACACAGTGGTGTACATGCCCTTTCCCAACTACTTTGGCACGTGTTGCAGCCATGAAATTCTAAGTTAATTATTATTTGCAAAAAAAAAAAAAAGTTTATGAGTTTGAACATCAAATATCTTGTCTTTGTAGTACATTCAATTGAATATGGGTTGAAAAGGATTTGCAAATCATTGTATTTCGTTTATATTTACATCCAACACAATTTCCCAACTCATATGGAAACGGGGTTTGTACTTTATGAATTCCCGAGGTGAAATTAAAATTTTCAGCACAATCCCATTCAAGATCAGACAAACATTACAGGGAGACAGAACAGGATCGCTGACGGATCTGCCAACTTCCGGTGCCCCTTACAAAAAAGGCAAGAAACAGGGGTACAGACTGAGGCCAAGAAAAAAACACATAGCCATAGCACACATAAGCATGTGTGTAAGAGTAAAACAACAAACATCAAAGAAAACAAAGGACATTAAAGACATTAAAAGAGCATAGCTGATGCAACCAGCCATTTCTACATACAGCTACATAAAACAAACCTAAAATAAATAAATAAATAAAAACAATTAAAAAAACATATACACTGTGATGGCATCTGCGGTGTTCCAGGCCATCGTCTGCTGGGGTGGGTGGAGCATGGCCAGAGACAGGAGCAGACCCAACAAAGTAACCAAGAGAGCCGACTCCACTCTCGGCCGCCCACTAACTCTCGGGCAGTTTTCAGTCTGCATGGATGAGCGAGGATACGTCTAAGGAGAAAGAGGTGTCCAATACCTGCTCATTCAGCCAAGACACTGTTCCACATCTCCTCCAGTTTCCCCAAACGCACTCTGGTGTGGCAGAGACCCAGCAGCTGGTCTCCATGCCCAAAAAGTTCCCGGGAGGCAGATCCAGAAGTCCCCAAATTAAGCACCGCAGAAGTCACAAAAGTGCCCACCCTTGTCACACAGTACCAGGGGTCCTGAACCAAAAGGCAAAAAAAAAAAAAACACATGAAAACATAAGTCCCATGACTCCCATAAGTCAGCTCCAAGGGCATTGTAGAGAATGTGACAGTTCTTACTGTCCCTCCAGGATTTCGCAGGCTTTTTTAAAATTGTGATTGTTAAAATAAAAAGCCTGAATTTGCGGCATCTTTTTTTTTTTTTTTTTGGAAAGATGCAACAAGTTTCAATGTTTTGAGGATTATTTTTTCAACAACATTGAATCAATTTGTGATTTTATGAATTTGCTGTCAGTATTTTAAGTACTATTTGTAACCACAAAAAAAAGCACAGGAATTCAACAAAATTTAAAAAAATAAATACTGTATGTTTTACTCGTTTTATACAACACAGTCTTAAAAGTAAATGCTAAATGGCAGAAAAAAGCACATAACTCATCCCTTTGTCATATTACTGTGCTGGTTAATTATAACTGATAAATGTAATAGTTAATTATAATTTTGAAAAGGAACACCTGTAAAGGTTTCTTTTTCGTCCGCTTTGTCGTACACAAATTTCAGATATTTTCCGTGTTTATTTTATGCTCGAAAAGTATTTGTCCATCTTCTAGTCGCAAATTCGTATTTTAATAAAACCAAGTTGAGAATGACTGAATTTTTTAATTAAAAAAAACATGCAAAGCTTCATACTTTATTCATAAAACAATTCCCACGCTATTATATCTATATTGCATACATGTACACATTGATCTTCGTTCATTTATTCATGGTGTTTAATGCTGGAGTGTAAGAGCATGGTTAGATTCCCGGAATAGAAGCAACATTTGCTGTAATTAAAAGCTTTATGAGCAAGATGACGTTTATCCTGTCACAGCTGTATACAACTCCCAAACATGCAAATGCCTGTGACAACAAACATTTCATTTCCCTCCTCTTTCATAGCATCAAACAATCAATTATAACAACCAATATTAAACACACCGGCATAAAACGATACTACCAAAGCCATCTTCTGGACCTACTCCATCAGTTAAGTGTAAACTTCTGCGATATAACTTGGCTTGTGTTTACTTTGGGAACAAAATATTTAATGTTTAATTGGGCTTATGTTTCATGTCAGTTCATTAGCATGCGGGAAACAGGATCCATGACCTTTACTAACCAGCCTCTTGAAAGCAATTGCATTGTTTTGCTTCACTTGTGGTCGGCTCTTGTGGCATTTAACCTAATATGATGTGCATCTGCGATGCACGTGCACTGCACAATATATCAAGATCCAAAACCAAAACTTATTTCAAATACATGTTTACAAGGAGTTATGATTTTAGTTTGCTGTGTCATACAAAACCATATGTTATTGTTATAATGATGATTTATTTCAAACATGCATACAGTTACGACATGGTGCATTACATATTTCCGGTTACTCATACATTTCCGAAAAGGAGTTGGAAGAAATAGAGCTTATTTGGTTTCACAGCAATTTCGAACACATTTTTGTTCACTTCATGTGCACAATCTGTAACACAAACATTCAAATGAATAAATAATTGTATGTGCATAATGACATCAATCGGATTACCTCATTGTATTGATAAGGTTTAAGGTGTTTTTCAGGATTATTGTTTCTTGTACTCTTTAAACACTTAGTTTGAACAGTTTGCTAAACTGGATTATATTAGAATAGAATAGAACACTTTATTATCAAAAACAATAGAGCATGACAAAAATACAGGTGGTTACTCTGTTAGGTGCAGTTGATATACAATTTAAACAATATACATTGTTGACGAGAATTGTTGTACATTCTTGGATAGCAGGTTATAGTTTGCTTTGTGCATACTTTTAGCTGTTTGCAAATTTGTCAAATTATTGAATTTCAATATTTTTGACTCAATAAATAAAGGTTGTGAGTCTTCTTTATATCCAACATGATCCAACATCTAACTGACCTTCTCTGTAACCCGGTTTGTGACATAAGCATACTTTTGTAGTTAGTTCCCTATATTTCTACACAATAACTCAGATATGGTAACTCTAGCGACAGTTGCGGGTCGTGCCTTTCCCACCTAGGCCTTCAGTGATGTTTGACTTCAATGATTACCTCTCAAAATATCATAATTTCTGTCACCACATGACCATTGCTAGAGAAATACTATACAGAAACACATGTACGCACTACTGTCATTGAAACACCTCAACAGTGTACAAAACATTTTTTTTTCTGGCGCATTTAAAAATCAATAAACCCGCATCTGTTATGTTTAGGAGGAGAGTGTAGACGGCACAGACCACAAGGGGGTGAAGTATAGCTCTATGATTTATTATATATCTACTTATATATATAAAATAACAAACAATAATTATTTATTAATAAACTCAAGAATGGACTATGGCAAAAATTCAAGAGTGTGTATGAGTGTGACTATGTGTAGGAATGAACTGCTAAGTGTTACCACAGTGTCGGGCTAGAGGCAAGTTCAAAAGGGGCAGGGCAGGCTCAAAGATCCGTAAGGAAAGCAGGAAGTCGGGGGCGATAACGTGGCGTAGGAGGTCCGTGTCCAAGCGGGAGGTCGAGATCCACGAGGCAGTCAGGAAAGCAGAAGGAACGCTGGGAAAAAGACGAGACGCACAGCTCGTCACGAGGAATGAAAGCAGACTGCTGGAAGGACGACAATGAAGATACGGGACTAATCAAACACGGAGAAGAATACATAGAGAGCAAAGAACAAGATTGCATAGAGCATGATGATCGCTTACGGTACTCCAATGGATGATTACGTTCCGACCCGGGATAGCAGGTTGTGCAGGCTTTTGAAGGCAGGACCTCTGATCAACTTCAGGTGTGCTGATTGCCGGTGATTGACTGCAGCTGCCGGCTGCAGCAGGACTGACACGCGCAGGTGCGCTCTTGGAGACGCAATCAGCAGAGCACACAGATGAGGGCCCATTCCAGCCCTGGCCGTGACAGCATCAGCAATTAAAACATATCTTATGTGGTACTGTCACAATTAAAATTGAAAAAAACATATTAAACGTAAAAAAACTAAGAAATTAAATATTTGAACTCACAATTTGTAGGACCTATTCGACATCATATATGCCAGTGGTACCGCTAGTAGTCGGCTGATTCGAGTGGAAATGGCGAGCATTTCCCCATTTCATTGCCGACATCGTCTCACAAGATGTAGTTTCTCTTTAAATATCCTTCTTCAAAATGGCCTTGCAAATATATATCTGCCACCTAATCAATGTTTTGTTTTCCTACTTTGTGGGTCAACACTTCCTGCTTCCTGCTAAATTGCAACTTGTGATTGGATACTCACTTTGGAATGACAAGTGAGTATCTAATCACAGTCTCGTAAACATCAGGCTACCTTGAGAGACTACTGTCAACAAGTTGTGATCTGATTGGCTATCGCAACTGTCTATCAACTCTATGTGTTCTCAAATTCATCCACTAACGGTCCCAGTGAGTTATCCAATCACAGGCCAGCTAGAAGGCCTTATTGACAACAACTCGTGATCTGATTGGCTATCGCAATTGTCTATCAGCTGTATGTGCCCAGTCACTTACAGTACATACATAGATGCCTGCTGTTTTTTATCTTTGGTATGAACATTATTATGTAAACTTCAAGTCATTGTTTTTTTGTTGTTGCTTATTTGGTATTACAAAATGTTATTATTGATCGTGTTGTACTGCATTGTAATCTTTTGTTTTGTGATTGTGTGATGTTTTTTGCCTGGACCCCAGGAAGAATAGTCTCCACTTGCGGTGTAGACTAATGGGGATCCTTAATAAACTAAACTAAACATTTAGCCTCTGTCTTAGGCCTTGTAATGTTGTCCCATTCACTGCAGGAGAGCTGTATTTGTTCTTTAAATGTCCAACAGTGTTGATTTATCCTTTCTATACTTTTTCTAAATTGAGTGTACATTGTTTGTGAACCTACACTGATGCACTTCTGCCTCTTTGAGGTGAAAAAACAAACAAATAAACAACTTATTACAGGATGGATTTTGAAAAATAGTTTGCTTTATGCATAATTTTCGCTGTTTGCAAATTTGCCAAATTGGTTACCGCCCGGGTGCACACCAGAGCACATTCATCAGCGCACCTCCAAGAGCGCGCCGGTGCGCATAACTCCGGCTGCAGCAAGCTGCTGCATTCAATCAATCATCAGCAGTCAACAAACCTGTCGGTGATGAGAGGATCTGCCTTCAGAAGCCAGTGCGAACCTACATCCTGTGCCAGAACGTAGCAACCTGTCATGTACAGTAAGCTGAACCTAGCAAGCTCTATGCACTCTTTCTCTCTCTCTGTGTTTCTTCCCCGTCGTGTTCATTTGTCTCATGTCCTCCTTGTCGCCTTCCAGCAGCACAACACAAAAACAAACAAATAAAAAACTAATTACAGGATGGATTTTGACAAATAGGTGATGAATATAATGGCAGAAATTTCTGGGGAGTTTTTATCCTGAATTCCATTTGCAAATGAAATGGTGATAGCGTACTGTGTGAGAGCACCGATGCTGCCAGCAGTCAGTTAGAAATATTACTGCTTGGCTGATAATGGCAAACCCAAAAGACGGCTTGAAACATACCAATATTGCAGAAAAAGGGCTTTGAAGAAATGTTGTACTTTGACAAAGTGCTTGTATATTACTTCCATCAAGCCAGTCATTTACTGGACCCTGCAATAGTGATCGGGGTGCTCATATCTGGAAGAGAAGAGGAGTCTCCTAAAAGAGAATACATGGGATGACATGATGAAACGGAAAGAAAGGGAGAGACCATGAGTGGAGCCCCATGGAGTGCATTGGAAAGGGCGGGAAATCTGGCAAAGGCACAGAGGCGAGGGCGATACTCTTTTTAAGCTGGGAGGCTGGAACGAGGAATAAAGGCGATTAGAGCGAGAGGCGGAAGAAAGAGAGTGGCGAGGAGGCGAAACAGCGAAAGAGAGCATGAAGAGTGCAGTTAGAGGGAGGTGGGGAAGATGGAGACCCCCAAAGGGAAGCACTCTTGTGTGAGTCATCTACCAGCTGCTGGATGTGGGCCATCTGAGCCACATATTTGGGAGGAGAGGATCAGAGAGAATCATGGATGACATCTTATTGGACCAAGTGAAGCTTGACACAAGAAATGACTGAGAGAATGCAGTGTTTGCACTCTCACATGAAAACCACCAGTACCCTATTTTCCGGGTGATAGAGTGCATCGATATTTAAGCCGCACCCACCAAATTTTTATATTTTCACGTATATTAGCTGCACCAGACCATAAAAGGCAGATATATACAGGTACAAACGAGTTTGTAAATGTTTATTTATATATCTTAATTGTTTCCAAACGGTGCCTGTCACGCGGCAGTAAAACGGCTGATCAAACAAAACAGAAGTTATCGTCATGACCCACGAGCTGCGGAAACGAGCTCTCCTATCAGCTTAAAAGACTCGTTTTGGTGAGTTTACAAAACTGAAACAATACAAACAGAATACCATTGTAAGTAAATAATACCAAGACAGATGACTCGGTGAAGCAGTTCAAGCTTATCACTGCTGGTCTACACCATACTGAAGCAGAATGAGTCTAACGCCAGCCAAGGACGTTAAAATAATAAAAAAAATAACAAACATGTATCCATGAAAATATGGAAACAATTCTGATGGTGTGTTTGAAACAACTGGAATTAAATACTTTAGAAGTCCACTCTCCAATGCTGTACAATATTATTTGATTTCATAAAATGGAATTGTTGAATTGTTTTTCATACATTATTTCATATTTAAAATGTAGTTTCCTTTTTAAAAATCTTGTTACTTGTTATCTTCCCCTCCGGCTGCGGAGAGACATCTTTCTGCCCGCGTGGGGTGTGGTCTCTTGCTGGCTTGGGAGCTGGCTGTCTTCTCCCATGCCTTGTCCTCTGCAGGGCACGTCTGTCTATGGCCTGCTGCAGGCCATGTTGGGCGGCACAGTGGGCCCAGCTCTTGCTGGCCAACCTGGCTGCGTGGGACCGGTGGTCCCTTCTTCCCTGGGCACCACACCTTCTGTTTTGGGTTGGGCTCCCTGGGTGGTTGGGGGCCGTACTTTGGCTCCTGCACACACTGGGAGACAAATATATTGTACATAAAAATTCACATGCATACTCACACGCACATACTTATTCATACATATATACACACTTACGTATATTCATACATTAATACATACATACGTGCACAAATTAATACTTACCCACATACTGTACATACGTAAGTACATACGCTCCCACATACATACACAAATACAGTACATACATACACACTCACGGTACATACATCAATACGCATATTCACTGTACAAACATACATACAGTATACATATACTGTACATACACAAGCACATATACTGTACATACATACAGTCATGCATATAATCACATTTCATCAAACATATATTAACGTTGTTCCCCTTGGGGAAACTGGGTAACACATGGCACACTGACGAAGCTTAACCTAGTGTTACTATAACAATCTACGAGGTTAACACAGTTCACTTCTCTTTCTTCCCCTCCATTTATCGGCTTTCTTTTGTAATTCAAGTTATCATTTCATATATGTATTGCTGCATTTGAAACAATGGTATTGTTGATCATAGAGGTAATTATTATTATTACTCATTATCTTTAGTGATATTTCTATTGGTCTTTGTATTGCTCCATTTGTAGTGCAATAATGTTCATTGTAATTTCTGTGTTATTAATATTTACTTCACTAACCGCTTCTTTGCTATAATTTTTAGTATCATTATTGTACATATTGTATTTGCTAATGCTGTTCTAATGTTGTTGTTGTCTCTCTGTCTTATCCCCTCTTGTCCCCGCAATTTTGCCCTCTATCTCTCTTTTTTTCTCTTTCTATCCCCTCCCGATCTGGTCCGGCTGTGCCACACAATAATATACATTCATTTAATAAAGTCAAATACAAATAAGGCAATAAGAGAAGTATCCCATACTCTTACACTCTTTTGTAAAGTAAATATGTACAGCAAATATGGGCATCTACATTAACAATATGATTTCCCTGAGTGGCTGGACAGGACAAAAAAAAAAAAAAGGAGGTGAGGGGGGTGCTGCAGCCTATCTCAGCTGCATTCGGGCGGTAGGCGGGGTACACCAGATAATATGTTTGCTAATAGGTGCCATTTTACGGTCCTTATACACAAATTGTAACAATACTCGAATGCTGAAGCACAGTACGTCTGACTACGGTAGCTGGAATGCTCCGACAGTCCATCAAGCGGTGCGGTTTCATAGCTTGCAGTCTACACGTATCTGTTATGTGTGACTGCCATCTACTGGTCACACTTATCATTACACCATGTACCAAATAAAATAGCTTCGAGGTCGGTAAGCACAACCAGAACTATTCCGTACATTGGGCGCACCGGGTTATAGGAAATACGGTGTGTGTGTGTATATATATATATATATAAATATATATATATATTGTGTAGTAATGAACACATTCATAACAATATACAATATTTACAATATTTACCGTATTTTGATCACTTTAAGCATTACCAGAACTTATTTCCTGTGCCCATTTATTTCATTGCTTACAGCAACACACTTCCTACTTCCGTCAACAAACGGGTGTGTGTGTTCTAATCGTGGCAGACTTTGTAATACAAGAAAAAGACGACTATTTTTGGACAAATGAGGATTTACAACCTTATCTTCTTTTAACCTGAATATAGGGATGATGACCTATTGGTTATAGAAGCTTAGCTAGCATGAAGAGTGAAAAGTTGTAGCAGACAGTGGCGAGAGAGTCAGGATGGACATGCGTCGGCGGTGTAAATATTGGAGTGCTTCTGCTGCACTGAGTGGCACACGATGTTATTATCGATGGAAAGGCTTCTTGCATTTGGAAAGGAGGACACTGCTCAAAAAAACTGCATAACAATAAAATAATAACTTTTTGCACTAACAAACCCTGCAGTGGTAAAAACTTATTTCCACCAGAGATCCACATTAACGCAAGGCCACTACCCCAGCATCTGGCCACCGCGCAACAGCGCTACATGCCCCACAAAGACACCACAACAGACCGTGACATGGGAAGCGTGAGAACGAGACCCAGCAGAAGACAGGCGAACCCCAGACACACAGTACGGGCATGGCAGCCGGGCACACAGACCCTTATGTGTCATGCAGGCCCTGAGGGTAACAAAATTCTCAAAAATGAAATAAAAGAAAAAACAATGAAGACGACACATAACTACGGATTAACCGTGGATTATTATCAGAGAGGTGGAGCAGGTTGTTTTACAGTCAGTGATCAAGTCAATGTCAGTGCAACGATGAATGAGCAGACGCTCACTGGTGTGCTTGCTGGCAAATCCATCCATCCATCCATCCATTTTCTACCGCTTATTCCCTTTGGGGTCGCGGGGGGCGCTGCAGCCTATCTCAGCTACAATCGGGCGGAAGGCGGGGTACACCCTGGACAAGTCGCCACCTCATCGCAGGGTGCTTGCTGGCAAATATCACTCCAAAATAAACCCTTACGGTACTTTTAGATTAAACTTTTGCCAGGTTTTGAGCAAACAAAGGATGTGCATTCATGTAAAACCTTTAAAACAATTTTCCCCTGTGACATTCTGGCATTTGTGTAAAAATATTAAGTCTTTTTAACAGTTGTTTAAAATTATGCAAGCAAGCAATTTACCTTGAAAATATGCAATTATTCAAAATTCAAGTTTAATTAGTCTAATTAAAAATCAATTGCTTGACAGCGCTAATGTATAATATGCTATTCCATTGATTTATCTTTATTGACAAATTCATTATTTTACTATTTTATAACATTGCTATTGGAAAAACATACCAAACAGTCAATCAAACTAGTAGCTTACGTAACTGGTTGGATCATTACATATTTTGTTCTTAAGAACGTTTTACTACCTGTTACTTTAAAATTTCCCCCTCCTCCTTTGCTTCTTGTTACGCTGCCACCCCAGCCCCGGGTTCCTGCACCTGATCCACAATATTTATCCTCTCAGAAGACACATTCATGAACACGTCTTCTCCCTCACACTTCCACACATACAGTCAGTTACAGCCAAAATAGCTGAGCACCGTGAGGCGAAAGATAACAGCTTGTGCAGGAGTGTGACAAAGCTCGACTTCACTGTTCCAAGGTCCCTGAGACAGTCTCGAAAAGGCTCGGATGGAAAAAAAAAGGTTGCAGAAACGAGTGGTTTTCTTAATGTCAGTGCCAAAAGACAAGACCTGTGCTAGTGAGCCCTGAGCTGGTGCTCATCTCCCACACAGCTCTGTCACCATTGAAGAGTCACTATTGTTGCATGCTAAATTGGAATTAAAACGAGTAATACATTTTCTTTAAGCTCTGAGTTAAAAGTCAAATCTGTCACACTGCTTTCTAAAAAAAATAAAATAAAAAATCCCTTTTTTCTTTAAGTTGAGCTGTCACTTTAGGCTGACTCTCAGCCTCTCACCACTGCATTGAAGGGGGATGAGAACTATCATTACCTAACAATCCATTTAGCTCTAAAAGCTCAAAACCCAAAGAGATTGATCGATGAATCACTTCTCGACTCTATGTGTGTGTGCTGTCCTTGGTGCTGAATACTCATTCAAAAGTATTGCGGTACTTTGGTTTTCATACACCCCGTTTTTAGTTTGAATTAGTTTAGTTTACATCAAAACACGTTTTGGTTTTAGTACGGTGAAACATTTATTTGTGAATCAGAATATTTTGGCAATCAAGACACACCTGTCCCGAGTTGCCAATCAGGCTGCTACGTATGCCCCGTTCCTCCAGACAGGGCTGGATCATGATTGTTAGTTGCTACTCCGTGCACTTTCTAGCTGCACAAGTACTCCGGACCAGGCTGGATCATTTTTACATTGTAGTTCCATGCTGCTTAGTTTTCCCTATGCTTCTTGCATGTGCACTATTTTTGTCTTGTCAATAAATACATGTGTACCTGCACTTCGCCTGTCGTTTCTGCATCCTGGGGCCCAGACCAACAACACCCGCGCCAAAACGTGATATTGTAGCATACAGTAATAGTCCAAATTAAAGTCAACGAGAGCCTTACAGTCCGTGTTTTCAGGTTGTTAAAGAAGACACCACACTGCTCTGTGAGTGTAGGCAAAAAACCTGGGGTAATATTGGGCTTGGCGGCTGACCACAGTCGTTTTGTAAAGACCAAAACTGTCTTGCCCATGTGTTCTTAAATACAACAATGTAGTAGTATAGTACTCTATTGAAAGGTAAAACACTACTGAATTCTATAAAGATAAAAGTGATGATAAATGAAGAATAGGAGAGTAGCTGTCATTTACAAAATGTGGGGAAAAAAGTACATCTTTAACCCTAATGATAGTTTACACCAGGGGTCACCAAACTTTTTGACTCGGGGGGCCGCATTGGGTTAAAAGAATTTGGCCGGGGGCCGGGCTGTATATATATTCTGAGCGTGGTGATGTCACATTATCGATAGGGAAAATACATTTTCAGACAATATGATTTGCCTGAGCGGCTAGGAGAAACCGAGAGTAACAAGCGGTAGAAAATGGATTAGAAAAGACAGATTTAAAAAAATAATTAAAAAAGTAAAAATAATAATAATAATTTAACTTGGGACTTCCCGCGGGCTGTAGTTTGGGGACCACTGGTTTACACAAACAACATAACTAATACAGAGACAAATGACAACACAGACACAGACTGTTATTACACACACATCTAAACACAGACACACAAGTTAGAAACAACTAATAAAAATAATTGTATGGATATATCATCACGGGAATGATGGGCAGTCAAACTGGCATTTTAGTCACAGTGTTTGACCGTACAATAACCGTGACACCATACAAAAACAAACTTTTGGCAAACAATCTTGTCGTAAGTGTGGCATACAAAAATCAAGATACCAACAAATACTAAAATGAGAACTGAGTTTATTTGGTCATCCGTACTATCCAGGCCGCTATACTTTCCACAGCTAGATGAAAGACTAGAAATAGTCTCTATTAAAAGGGTTAATATTTTTTAAAGAACATATTATTGGATTTAGATTGTTTCTCATTGGGAATTTTTTTTTGGCCTTGATTTCCGTTTCCAACCCACACTATTTAAAGATGAATAATATTAAAACAATGGGGTAGCTATACCACTGTACTGTGATCCCAAGCAGACAAGTTGGTTAAAACTGTAAAAGTTCACATTTTGAAGCAATTAAAACTAAAAGCAGCAGATTAGAAATTTCACATTGAAGCTTGCAATCACTCAGTTAGAAATACAACCAAAACAATAGAATCTGTTGGAAATAAACTCTCCCCCTCTTTTTTAATCTATTTTGAATTAACATGCAGTTTAGCAACAACAACATGCTTTGTGGTTGTTTTTCAGGGAGCATGTAGACTTTCTGTTCTGAACCTTCATTTCCAAACACAGCACACGACCTTCATTTTAAGGTATCTGCTTTTGTGCATGTCGAGTGCTGCAATGAAAAACGAGTGTAATATTTTATGATCGTATTTTCCACAGCACATGCTGCTCAGGGTCACACAGAGTCTTTACTATCATATTTACTACAATGGGAAAAGGAGGAGAGGGAATTGCATTGTTGTCCTGAAGTATTCCTGTTCAGCAGTCAGCATGCTTTACTTAACACATTTGTGTACAATTTATGTGTCTAACTTAATCTCCTAACTCACACATATAACTAAGCCCAGTGGAATGCAGAAAATGGACACTAAAGTGGTTGTAATAGCTTAGAAAAGGCTGCCACCCTCAGACTGAATGGCCTCAGTGCAATAGGATCTATCTATATATCTATATATATTAGGGCTGTGAATCTTTGGGTGTCCCACGATTCGATTCAATATCGATTCTTGGGGTCACGATTCGAAATCTTTTTTTTTTTCAATTCAGCACGATTCTCCATTCAAAAACTATTTTTTCCCGATTCAAAACGATTCTCTATTCATTCAATACATAGGATTTCAGCAGGATCTACCCCAGTCTGCTGACATGCAAGCAGAGTAGTAGATTTTTGTAAAAAGCTTTTATAATTGTAAAGGACAATGTTTTATCAACTGATTGCAATACTATAAATGTGTTTTAACTATTAAATGAACCAAAAATATGACTTATTTTATCTTTGTGAAAATATTGGACACAGTGTTGTCAAGCTTATGAGATGCGATGCAAGTGTAAGCCACTGTGACACTATTGTTCTTTTTTTTTAAATGTCTAATGATAATGTCAATAAAGGGTTTTTAATCACTGCTATGTTGAAATTGTAACTAATATTGATACTGTTGTTGACAATATTCATTTTTGTTTCACTACTTTTGGTTTGTTCTGTGTCGTGTTTGTGTCTCCTCTCAATTGCTCTGTTTATTGCAGTTCTGAGTGTTGCTGGGTCGGGTTTGGTTTTGGAATAGGATTGCATTGTAATGGTATTGCTGTGTATTGTTTTATTGAATTGATTTATTAAAAATAAAAAATAAAACATTTTTAAATAAAAAAATAAAAAATAAAAAAATCGTTTTTAAAAAAATGAGAATCGGCTCTGAATCGCACAACGTGAGAATCGTGATTCGAATTCGAATCGAATTTTTCCCACACCCCTAATATATATATATATAACAAAATAAACAAATAAAGAGTACAAAGAAAATTCATACAACAATATCAGTAAACATTGCATGGTATACATTTTTAAAATTGGATTTCTATTTCCATACAACAATGCTACTTTGATTATAAATCAGTTTTTCAAGTCATAATAGTCATTTTATTTCAGACCCAAGGGGATCCATATCCCCAACACAACGATAACACACAAATAAAATAAATGCAAGCAAAAATAAAATAAATAACTTGTATACAAAAATATATATAATAAAAAAACACTCCACAATATTCAATGTCCAGTACTTAATAGGTACATTTAATAGTATTTTGACACACAATAACTAAACGTGTTCTGTACAATGTTTATGTGAAAAGTAATGTGAATTGGGGAGGCAAATAACACAAAATCAAAATCATCAGCAATCATTTGCAATCTGGGAAGGTCTCCATAAATGAACCGTTTGCAGTCGTACTCACAAAACGAGTTAAGAATGCAACTTTGGAGCAAAAATCCAATACTTATTGACCAATGTTTCTTAACGAGGGCCTTAACCAGGATTTAACAAATATCATGTCAAAAAATGGTGGTCCAAGAGGAGCTATGAAAGACTGAAATCATGGGTATACCAGCACCATATAAATATTACCTTGAGCAACACAATGACCAATCCACTTTAAAATAATTTTTTAAACATGATTAAAACATATCTAAAACCTTTAACTCCAACATGGATTTTAACTATTGACCTTCTACTTCATGGTTCATGTCCTAATAACGCGCCACGAGGGCTATCAGACGTTTTACATCAATTTCATTCAGATGAAATCAGTATTGTTATGTCAGTATAATTTAATGTTGTTGTGTGTGAATGTGAGTGTGAATGTTGTCTGTCGATCTGTGTTGGCCCTGCGATGAGGTGGCAACTTGTCCAGGGTGTACCCCGCCTTCCGCCCGATTGTAGCTGAGATAGGCTCCAGTGCCCCCCGCGACCCTGAAGGTAATAAGCGGTAGAAAATGGATGGATGGATGTTGAAAGCACATTTTGGATCGATGATTTTTAAAAGTAAAACTGGACTTCGTCTGGAGTTGTAGCGGGTTCAGCTCTGCATGACCAAAGATCGTACATTGAGAGGATGATCTGCCACATTGTGATGTTCAGTGCACACGATGACCCACACAACTATATTTGCAGTCAGCCATATCATTTTCTTGTCACCATGGTTCGCCCGCGTACTATCATGAAAACCCAAGCGCATCAAGATGTAGCATCCTCCATATGTATAATCTGTCTGTGTAAAGTTTGAAAGCAATCAGATGAAATATCTAGAAGGAATTAGTTATACCTGGAAATAGAGAAAATCTGTAGGAAATTACCTTTTTTGAATGTTTTAAGGTTACAAATGTCGATAAAAGATGTAGAGCTGCATGCTAACTGAATTAGTCACGCGACTTATATTCATATATGGCGGTATGATGCTAAATTCCTCACCAGTAGTGCGGGTTGTATGGTAAAAACAGCTGTTTGGCCCATTTTCGCTTTGGCCATTGGAGGCAAAATGTCTTAAAACCTTAAATTGGAAGTCTTAGAAAATGTGGAATTAAAAAAATTGTAAGCCATGATCTTCAACATTATAAGAAATAAAGGCATGATATATCTCAGTGAGTTAATAAATTAGTTTCACATTTAAAGTTGATTTGCTGACATTAATGGACTTTTACACAATCTTCTATTATTTTTTTAGTTTGACGGTGAAGATCTGATTGGAGGAAATCATGCAGCTTTTCTCTGACTACAATTGAACATTGACCTACCTAAAAAATGTGTGTCTTCTGTGGCAAATGGGTGCAAACTTCTGATCGCAAACTTAGTCGTTGCTTGGTGACATGCGTCTAGCGGCAGACGTGAACTGGAGCCAGTACTACCCGCCCTGGAGTCAGCAAAAATCTGTCTTTTAAAATGCCCATCTAAATTAGAAGGCATTCATTTAAATTTCACAAATAATAGTGTCGACATTATATGCTGTGTTAGTATCTGTTGTGTTTACGCCAGGTGACTGCTGCTGGGATGAGATCGGACCGGTTCAGAAAAGCGACATTCACTTATGGTTAATTAATTTTGTGTGTTTAAATGTTTTAGCATATTGCTCGTATGTCCTCCTCTAGATGAAATAGTAGCCTTGCAATGTTTACAAGTAGCGCTGTTGCAATATTTTCTTGTAAAAAGTCATTGGAGTGTTTCTTGCAATGACACCATTCCCGCTCGCTGGAATCATTAAAATAATTGCTTTGAAAACATTTCAAGCGATTCCAAGGAATTGATACACTGTAAAACGGTTCTGAACAAGAACCGGTTTTCGATTCCTATCCCTAATTACAGGCGCCGAAGAGAAAGGCTACATATACTGAGATTTGTTTATAGGTGCACATGTTTAGAAAAACTCAAGGAAAACAAAGAAAAGGCTTTTTAAGGAAGTTAAATATGTGGACATCAGGTCATTTAGGCAGAGATGTAAGCGTATCTTGCTTGTGTACGAGACAAACAGCAGACACCTGCACATCACTCTTCTTCAGGAGGCAGCATACCTTTAAGTCGTCTTCTGTGAAAACAAGTTCATTCAAAATCTTGTTTTCAAGCTGTTCTGTATACGTCTCTTTTAAGGAACTTAATGAAGTGCAGGATTGGCTATCAACACTTGAGTGGAACAAAGATTCACTGTTGTTGTCTTGTGTCAAGTGTTTGGAGTGCTGCAGGGCAGCTTGTCCTTCACACTCACTCATGCTATCATCATCTGACCTTGGTGTGCTGTTACCAACATGTGGATATTCAACAGGCTGACTGTAATTACCATTTGACGATGTCTCATCAATGGGCTTTATTGTGCTCCAGAGTGGCCGTAAGCATGCATTGGTGTTCCTCACGATCACCGCAGGTGCAAAGTTGCTCTGACTGAGTTGACTGAGCGTTATCGAGTGTGCCAACAACATTTCCTCTGGGATGGTCTGTACAATGTTGATGCTCCACGGGTCGACAGGTTCACGTCGGTTTCTATAAGCGGTGAGTTTTTTGTTTGAATCACCAGGGATATAGTCACAATGTTTTTCAACACTCTCTAAGTCCATCTCCTCCTCTTCCTCAGAGGAAGAATCTTGATCCAGACACCCCGCTTTCGAGCCCGACTTGGCTAAACTTACAGGAGATTCAAACACTACTCCTTTTGGGGCAAGCGGTCGGACATGTTGGTGACGACAGTTTGAAGATGCTGATGATTTCATTTTGTTATCAGGCAGCCTCCCCATGTATTGTCGTACTGACTCAGGCACCAATATCTCATGCCTTTTGCCAGGGAGTAAGGCAGAGAGGCTTCCTGGAATGCCATTTCCTATAATAGGCACAAGAGACAAAGGTTTGAGTCCGGAGACAAAGTCTATCAGCTCTTGATGAGATGAGTGATCGGAGTAGGGCACCACATGGACTTTGGGATGAAAGGAGACCAGGGGCCTGCTGGTGGGATAGATAGCCAGGGTGGGCTCTTCCTTGTTCCACTGGCACAAGGCAGAAAAGGAAATCTCTCTCTGCTCCACGACTCGGATACGTCCAGCACCCGGGTCAGTGGTGAAAACGTCAGGCAGTTCGAGCAATGTGAGGGTCTTCATCCTCTCATAGCTAACCTCAATCCAAGTTTGAAATTCCATGGCCAAATCCACTAGCAGGGACTCTTTGCCCAGCGCATATAGGCCTGCAGAAATCAACAAAGTAGTTTAATTCTAGAGTTCAATGTACAGATATATAAATAGTACCAAGTAGTGAAGGGTTGAACTAGACCAGGGGTCTGTAACCTTTTTGGCTGAGAGCCATGAAAGCCAAATATTTTAAAAATGTATTTCTGTGAGAGCCATATAATATTTTTTAACACTGAATACTACTAAATTCATGCATTTGTAACTAAGACCAACATTTTAGACTATAATAAGTCTCTTATTCTTTTTAATTACATTGTTATTCTGAAGCTAACCAATAATAAATAAAATACTTCTTACCGTTAATGCAACTTCTTGAACAGGTGTGGTAGAAAACGGATGGATGGATTAAAATACATGAAAATGTTTTATATTTTGAACTTTATTTTTAACACTGTGATTACCAGCGGAATTATTCAATACTTATCGTGTTAAGCAATGTCAGCTAAGATTTATCTGAGAGCCAGATGCAGTCATCAAGAGAGTCACATCTGGCTCGAGAGCCATAGGTTCCCTACCCCTGAACTAGACTATATAGTTTTTCCTAAATTCCATATCTCCATCTAACAAGGCATTTTAGCTCATTCTAGTAATGTAATACAATATTAATGTACCGTTTAATGCATCACAGTATCTTCATTTGGGAGTAAGCCATTGGTTGTGTGGTTGCACATGCATTTAAAGTGTGGTGTTTCCATTTACAAAAACTTTGGACGAGACCTGGCCACATTGAAGGAGCTCGACGTAAACTGGAAATAGAAAAAAAAAAAAAAGTAAACAAAGTTACCTAAGACTACATTATGGTCAGGGTGGCTGCGGATGATCTCCTTAATTTGCTGAGTGGCTTGCTTTCTCGTGGGGATCATGCGATTGGGGTCACAGTTGGTGTTGTCCAAGTACAGAACATTGATTGTGGCGCTTGTAATAAGGCAAAGATCACGCAGCATTGATGGGGAATACCTGAAGTCACCTAAAATTGTTGTAGTTAACAAAACACCAAGTCAGTACAGCACTAGCATATTTTTGATCTCACATGTAGGCCTGGGCCGATCAGTCAATAAATCTATTAATCGATAGATGGAAATTAACTCGACAACAATAAATTAACCATGTCCGTATGGGTTTGTTTTCTTTACCTGTTTGGGCTTACCCCTCAGTACCTGAGCACTTTTATTCAATAGTATGAGTACATGACTGCAATGAACCCTCTTGTTAGCTGTTCACAATCTTTATCTTGGTGGGCAGAGACGAGACTGAAAGCTCGCTCGCTCACTCGCTCACTCTCACACTCTCACACACACAGGATGCAAGGACAAAACGTGGCTACTCACTAGTGAGAAGCATCGCAAAGTAACAGAAACTAAGAAGGAAAAAAGATGATTGCAAAGCCAAATGTTTCTGTATGGGAATATTTTGGCTTTAAACGGAAATAAGAAACATGAGCCCATCAACACAGACGAATGAGCCAGTTTGCAAATTTGTTGGAAAGTGATGGCGACAAAAAAACGACAACAAAACAAACCACTTGACCGCTTTTCTAAATGGGAAAAAATCTGCACTTCAAGATGTACAATGTTTATTGAAGTGTAATTTTTACTGACAGAGATTGAGTGTCCATTTTATTTTTACGCTTCTTTACTTATTTAGTATAACTAATGTTATTCACCTTCCAATTAATGGTAAAAAATACTAATGAGAAATAAAAGTTGATTGCAATTGAAATGGCTAGTTGCATTACTAGTATTACCGGTACATATTATTGAATTGTCTATTATTAGGTATTATTACTATATTACTAGTAATAGTCAATGATTCGTCTCTAATGCTGACATAATATCGTTTATCGACAATTATTTGTGGGACAATATATAGTCCAGCAAAAATGTGTTATCAGCCCAGGCCTAAGTTGTGTAAGATAACTATTATGTGTGTGTATACACTAACCAGTGTACAGTATAGAACCGAAGTAACCCTCAAAGAGGAACATGACAGCCCCTGGACAGTGGTTGGCATCAATTAGAGTAACTGTCATCTTCTCTTTGCCAACGTCATCCAGAGACAGAAGGTAGGAGTCATCCAGTTCTAGTGGGTGGATCCACTGCTCCTTCACCTGCAAAGAAAAAAAAAATAGTTAGGAAAATCAAATATTATAAATCAAGTGTGATGATTCAGAATTCTCTTTGAATTCCATTTTCTTTATATGGATATGAAAGTAAAAGTCAATCTCAGCCGCAGAAAAACATTAATTCATTTATTTTCTACTGAGGAGATCGACCTATTATTGGCTGGGCTAATTATCGGTGGCGATATTTGGCATTTTGACGTCTATTGGTATCGGCCTGTTTTTATCGGTATCAGTATTTAATCGTATTTTTTTCAACTACAACAGAACTACATTAGCAGATACAATATATACACTGTACACATATAATCAGTATTTAGTATTTGTTAACTCTTCCGGGCTACATTACACCCCCCCCCCTCCGTGCATCGGTTGAGGTGGGCGGGGTTTGGTGCTAGCGGAGGTGTATAATGTAGCCCGGAAGAGTTAGTGATGCATGGGATTCTGGTATTTGTTCTGTTGTGTTTATGTTGTGTTACAGTGCGGATGTTCTCCCGAAATGTGTTTGTCATTCTTGTTTGGTGTGGATTTACAGTGTGGCGCATATTAGTAAGAGTGTTAAAGTTGTTTATATAACAACCCTCAGTGTAACCTGTATGGCTGTTGACCAAGTATGCCTTGCAGTCTCTTACGTGTTTAAGCAGAGGCCGCACGCAGATAGCATGGTGTAAAAGCAGACGCGACGACATGTTGTAGAGGACGTTAAAGGCAGTGCCATCACGGCACGCCCTCAATATTGTAGTCCGGGTGAAAATCGGAGAATGTTTGCCCCGGGAGATTTCCGAAAGAGGCACTAAAATCCGGAAACCTCCTGGAAAAATCGGTGGGGGATCAGCAAGTATGCAGTTGAGTCGCATCAGAGTGATCAAAGAGCCGCGGGTTGCCGACCCCTGTCCTAGGTACTTGAACTCCTCCACTTGGGGCAGGGTCTCCTCCCCAACCCGGAGATGGCACTCCACCCTTTTCTTGTCGGGTTATATTCTCAGCCACTTATTTTTCAGGTAAGAGGCATAATTTATGTTTTAGAATAAACTTTACAGGAAGGCACACCCAGACGTGATCACCAATACTCTGTTTACTCAGGTCCCGAAATATAAATTGAGTATTGTTGGCGCTCTCTGAAAGGTTATTTATCTGATTTTATGGGCGGTATAGTGGAGCTCTCATTGGCTGCGCTGTAATCAGACTTGTATTTACATTTATTTAATAAGAATGTGTTAAAAAAAAAAAATCCATCTGTCGTCATGTCTTTCATAAAGCTTGTGAACAATAGGCAAAATAAAATAAAAAAGTGCAGTTCCCCTTTAACACATTCAGGGGGTTCAAGTGTAGCCTATTTATGTAATGAAAGAATCTTCCAGAAGATGCTTGTATGATGTATTTGATTCCATTCACATATATTATATTGTTCATTGGCATTAGGGCTTGGCGATATATCGATATACGCGATATATCGCGGGTTTGTCTCTGTGCGATATAGAAAATGACTATATCGTGATATCGAGTATACGTTCTCACACAGTTGCTTTTAGCTGCGGACATTACACTACAGGCTTTACTCACTCTGTCTTGTCTGTCCTTCTCACAGACAGCAAGCGCACCTTCTTACATACGTCACATACTGTCACGTCATACGTCACATACGTATACGTCCTCCCTGAGCAGAGAGGTAGCAGCATGGCTGACATTAGCTGTGATGCTAGCGGAGCGGTGCGAGCGCTAATACAAGAGAAAGAAGGTGCGAATCTGGTAACAAATGAAGGAATAATTAATTCCTAAGAAAAACAGCAGGGGGTCCATCGTCTGGCGGTGGTTTGGCTTCAAGTGGGAATATGTCGAACAGACAACCGGAATTTGTCAAGTGTGGGGCAAAAGCGTTGCTATAGAAAGTAGCATTACTGCTGTAACAAACAGTTCAGGGTGTCCCAAGTTACCGGAGTGTGATAGGTAAGGAGGAGGAGTTTTGTCCCTCCAGAGTTGCCGTAGGGCTGTGACGTAGGGTGTGTGTGGTTGTGGAAGGAGGTGTGTGATGTTGACATTAAAGAAGCGGTGGCTACCGAACCTGCTCTAATGTCTCCTGTTTATTATTTTATTAGATAAGTACACTGTATAGGCCGGGGGTCGGCAACCCGCGGCTCTTGAGCCGCATGCGGCTCTTTAGCGCCGCCCTAGTGGCTCTCTGGAGCTTTTTGAAAAATGTATGAAAAATAGAAAAAGATGAGGGGAAAAAAATATATTTTTTGTGTTAATATGGTTTCTGTAGGACAAACGTGACACAAATCTCCCTAATTGTTATAAAGCACACTGTTTATATTAAACATGCTTCACTGATTCGAGTATTTGGCGAGCGCCGTTTTGTCCTACTAATTTTGGCGGTCCTTGAACTCACCGAAGTTTGTTTACATATATAAGTTTCTCCGACTTTCTAGGACGTCTTTTATGCCACTTCTTTTTCTGTCTCATTTTGTCCACCAACCTTTTAATGTTGTGCGTGAATGCACAAAGGTGAGTTTTGTTTATGTTATTGACTTGTGTGGAGTGCTAATCAGACTGCATGACTGCCAGCTAATCGATGCTAACATGCTATTTAGGCTAGCTATATGTACATATTGCATCATTATGCCTCATTTGTAGCTAAATTTGAGGTCATTTAGTTTCCTTTAAGTCCTCTTAATTCAATGTATATCTCATGACACACTATCTGTATGTAATATGGCTTTTAATTTTTTGAGGCTCAGACAGATTTTTTTTTTTGTATTTTCGGTCCAATGTGGCTCTTTCAACATTTTGGGTTGCC
Organism: Nerophis lumbriciformis; assembly: GCF_033978685.3. Classification (NCBI taxonomy): domain Eukaryota; kingdom Metazoa; phylum Chordata; class Actinopteri; order Syngnathiformes; family Syngnathidae; genus Nerophis; species Nerophis lumbriciformis. The sequence goes on from NC_084548.2 coordinate 55,450,016, forward strand.
GACCCCTGGTATAGGCGAATCCAGGACACTCGGCCACACTGCTAACATGTAGCATCATTTGAAAAGTCACCCGCTAGACAATGAAGAGGGCTTACTCCGCACGTCAATATCTCCGTTTGGTGCCACACGTGCACACCATCAAAATGCCGAGGCAAACATTTCCAGATCAACACCGTATGAAAAAAATAGTAATTTTTTTAGTTGTGAATTCCTTCTCTGCATGAAAGTTTAAAAGTAGCATATATTAATGCAGTATGAAGAACAATGTTTTAATGTAGACACATAGAATCATCATACTGCTGTGAATATATGCATCAAGTGTTCATTCAAGGCTAGGGCAAAATATCGAGATATATATCGTGTATCGCGATATGGCCTTAAAATATCGCGATATTAAAAAAAGGCCGTATCGCCCAGCCCTAATTGGCATATGTTCTCCATCACAAATGCAGTAAAGGCGCACTCACCCCCAGTTTAACTCTGAGCAGAGAGGCAGTGACAGGTGAGCAGTAGATGGGTCGGTCTGCCCAAGTGGACGTGAGGCCCACCGTGTGGTCGCTGTGCATATGAGACAGGAAGAAGAGTCGCGTCCCTGGACACTTGCGAACTTTCCAGAAGTCAACAGCCAGCGGCGTGTTTGGGATGATCTTGCCATTAGACATCGTCTCAGTCGTCCCGGGATGTTACACAGCCAGCAACGTAGCAGGTCGACCATTCCATTTACTCATTGAATGTTATCAACATCTTATATTATTAATGCGTCTTACAATATGATATTAGCTTTTAAGTATGCATATTTGTATTTAAATACAGAAAGGTCGCTTAGTGACTGCGTTAGCCAGGTTTGACTAAACAAAGCAAGCTGTGTTGAACTCGTTTGAGTTAGACTTGCCTGGCTACGTCCATTATGTTGCTGCATTACGGACCCATCTTTTCGCTTCTTGAAAACGTTCTACTGAGCTCTCAAACATGTTTACTTATCACAGTCCAATGTGAGACTGCAGTCTCTGTCCCCCGCCATTTATATTTTTAATTTCGTCCCGACGCCCATTTCCGCATCTGCTTCTTCCTCGTTGCCAAACGTTGTGGTGTCCTATAGTACCTGGTGCGACACTGCCTCTTAGAGTTCACTCTTGTCATCGCATACTTTTTTCCTTAGTGTGACTATTATCAATTTGTCATTCTATGCAACCAAACAAAAAAGTATTTGCAACTAAGAATAAACGATTTTCAACCAAAAATAATAATTATTGATAATTTTTATGATAAGTTTATTTCTATTTATTTGTTTTTGCTTATAATTTCCTGCATCTACAGGCCTTGAATTTTAACTTGTTAAAGTCAAGGCAAGTCTTGCCTTAAGCAGGGCTCATGGTTATTGTGACCAAATTTATCACGGTTATTATACCTGGGGATAGGTTGATTGGCAAAACTAAAATTGGTCCTAGTGTGTGAATGTGAGTGTGAATGTTTTCTGTATATCTGTGTTGGCCCAGTGATGAGGTGGCGACTTGTCCAGGGTGTACCCCGCCTTCCGCCCGAATGCAGCTGAGATAGGCTCCAGCACCCCCTGCCACCCCAAAAGGGACAAGCGGTAGAAAACGGATGGATTATTATTGCGGTCATTTTAAATGTGCTCCAAATTTTCAAAAACTACTTATACTGAAATCCTTTGACCAAATTGTTTATTTTATTTTTAAAACACACCCATTCAAAATGCATATATGTACCTCAAATAGTAAGCTGATTGTGCATATGAACGCAATATAAGCATTATAAACAAAGTAATATGGTAGAAACAAAATAATACTATAAATAAATTAAAATAAATGTGAAAAATTCCCAAGATGACATATTATGGATGTAAGACATAACTGCACTTTTTGTCCATATAGATAAAAATAGTGTTAATATATGAGGTCAAGTCTTTCACATAGGACTTTGTGGAATGAAACAAGAAACAAGTAATGTAAAAAAGAACATGGTGTTAACTTTTTGATATCAATAAAAAACACAAAGCAGTTTGGCTCCAGGCAACTTCAACCCTAAACTAACACCCTCCCTTCCTCATCATACCTCTTCGGATTGTAAACAATCAAATGTAGTCACTTTTTCTTATAATTTCTGATCTCTCTCTCTGTGTGTCCAATACTTGCTGAACATATGTACCAAGTCAGTCCAACACTGTTCCAATGTCAATTTCTCTGATGATGCAATTGTTGATGACTGAAGTGTTGATACCAACCAAACTTAACCCCCCTACCACCTCCCCCCTCCATATCCCACACCCCGGATTGTAAATAATGTAAATATTTCAATTTATATACTGTGATGATTAACTTGTGTGATGACTGTACTATGATGATAGTATATATCTGTATCATGAATCAATTTAAGTGGACCCCGACTTAAACAAGTTGAAAAACTTATTCGGGTGTTACCATTTAGTGGTCAATTGTACGGAATATGTACTTCACTGTGCAATCTACTAATAAAAGTTTCAATCAATCAATCAATCAAAAGGCTAATGAAGATAAAGTCAAATAAACAAGCTTTGTTCTTCAACAACAACCATGTACTTTGGTGCAACAGTTTGGCCAACACAAATAAAGAGGAGTGACACCTCACATCTAACACACAATCTTTGTGCCTCCCGGACAACTCAGCCAGCGTTCAATTCGATGAGACGACAAAACATTTTAGCTAGAAGGCTATTAGTGTGTGAATGTGAGTGTGAATGTTGTCTGTCTATCTGTGTTGGCCTTGTGATGAGGTGGCGACTTGTCCAGGGTGTACGCCGCCTTCCGCCCAAATGCAGCTGAGATAGGCCCTAGCACCCCCCGCGACCCCGAACGGGACAAGCGGTAGAAAATGGATGGATGGATGAATGATGTTATTGGAACACTAACAAAGTTAGCATTTAACTAAAGGACGAGTGAACATCCTAGTAAACAAACTACAAACTTTATAAACAAGTTGTGGCTACGTTCCCAACACATCGCCTTATGAATGGTAACTCTCAGTCCCAGCAGCTGCACGTTCAAAATGAAACTGCAACATCAAATATTGTTCTCCTCCTTGCGCTCTTAATCACACACCGAGACTTCATAGAAGTAGAAGCAATTGAAATGACTAGCTCGGAGGGAACATTTTCAAAACAAAGTCCATGGAGTCGCTGCCATGTTTCCCCGAGCCGAACGGCTCAAGTGCGCATGCGCATACTCTGCGGCGTTTCAGTATTCAGGAAGTAAGTAGTTGCCCAAAATGCATTACTAAATGACGGCTTTTCAGTAAATACAAATTTAAATGGTGTTACTACATACTTGCCAACCCTCCCTGATTTTCCGGGAGACTCCCGAAATTCAGCGCCTCTCCCGAAAACCTCCCGGGACAAATATTCTCCCGAAAATCTCCCGATTTTCAGCCGGGGCTGGAGGCCACGCCCCCTCCAGCTCCATGCACCTGAGTGAGGACAGCCTTTTTTCACAACAGGAGGACAACAGGGTGACAAGAAATAAATCATCCAGACGAGAGATACATTCTATTATATTATTATGTTTATCTTACCTAAAAATAAATATATTTATTAATTAAAAAAAAAAAAAATTAAATACATTTTTACTATATTTTGCTAAAAACATCAAATTTAATTGTATTTTTATTTGTATTTTTTCTGACTCCTTATTACATCCAGACGTTAGAATTATACATTAAAATAAACATATTTCAAATAATCAATTTTAAATTATCATAATAATTCATTTAAAATGACCATATTTAATTATTAAAATAATTGCTTGTTTATCAACAACTTTAGCATTTTACTCATTACATTTTGAAGCTCTCAGAAGCCAAGTTATGTTATATTCCTTAAGATTTATTTATGCAAGTTTGAAGTATCAATTATCTAAACACAGTTTTGTTTGCGGGGCAGCACGGTGGTAGAGGGGTTAGTGCATCTGCCTCACAATACGAAGGTCCTGAGTAGTCTTGGGTTCAATCCCGGGCTCGGGATCTTTCTGTGTGGAGTTTGCATGTTCCCCCCGTGACTGCGTGGGTTCCCTCCGGGTACTCCGGCTTCCTCCCACCTCCAAAGACATGCACCTGGGGATAGTTTTGATTGGCAACACTAAATTGGCCCTAGTGTGTGAATGTGAGTGTGAATGTTGTCTGTCTATCTGTGTTGGCCCTGCGATGAGGTGGCGACTTGTCCAGGGTGTACACCGCCTTCTGCCCGATTGTAGCTGAGATAGGCTCCAGCGCCCCCCGCAACCCTGAAGGGAATAAGCGGTAGAAATGGATGGATGGATGGACAGTTTTGTTTGCATATTTTCAGGATGTAGATATATATATATATATATATATATATATATATATATATATATATATATATATATATATATATATATATGAAATACTTGACTTGGTGAATTCTAGCTGTCAATATACTCCTCCCCTCTTAACCACGCCCTGCCTCTCCCCCGACCACGCCCCTACCCCCCACCTCCCGAAATCGGAGGTATCCAGGTTGGCAAGTATGTGTTACTAACCGTCTGGAATTTTACCGCTGTCTATCATTGTACAGTTTATCGTTACTTCCCTACTCCATTAACAAGTAAAAAGTCAAGGGCGGTCACGGCATGTTGTTGCCGGAAATGTTGGTCAATTTTTATGACATTACAGCAAATGACAAGGGCGGTCACAGCAAATGCCGCAGTTGCTGTGGTTAAATTCCACCCCTGATCTATAAAGCACTTTAAATTGCCTTGTGTATGACTTGTGCTCTATACAGGGGCGCCGAAAGGGGGGGGGGTCAAGGAGACGGATTCTAGGGACCCATGATGGAGGGGGGCCCAGAGAGGCCCCTAATGATGATGAAATTATAATACAGAAAAAATAATGACACTGTGTTGGGGGCCCTGTAAAGATTCTTTTCATGGGGCCCAAAATCCCTAGCGGCGCCCCTGGCTCTATAAATAAATGTACCTTTCCTTGCCTTGCCATTTCCACAAAGCTGAGAAATATGAGTAACCGTATTTACTTTTATATTGTATATTGGCATATAAAGCAAGAACATATGTCAAGTGTGTCTGCTCCTACTGCTGCTGTTTGTGATGATGATGATGGTGAAAGGTAAGATTATTAAAATGTCAATTCATTGTGTGTCTATATTTGTTGTGGGCACTAGGTGACAATTACCTTGGGAATTAAAGTGGGTGGGTATTGTAAGGGGTGGGGTTTATTATGTTACATATTGTAAAATGTACAGATACCTCAACTTGCTGTTGCCATGATCCATCATACTGTACTGTCTGCAAAATTCAATAAAAATATTTGGAAAAAAAAAAAAAAAAGTCAATTCATGACTTTATGATGGGTGAATGTGGAAATAGTCTCAAAGCGCCTTGAGTACCTTAAAGGTAGAAAAGCGCTATACAAGTATAATCCATTCACCATTCACCATCCATGTTTCCTATAAAATGTGAAATGTGTCGTTGTGTCCAGAAGATGGCGGTAAGTGTTAAGCAAAAAGATGCAGGCCAGCTGATTTTTATTTAATTTAAAATTTCCTGTTACAATAGAATTATAAAAAGTATTCTGGAGTGAAATGGTCCCACCAATGTGTGATTATATTATAAAATGCTTGAATTTGAATCAATATGCCACACGATGTGTTTAAAAACAAGCCATAAATGTTCTGTACACTTAATGTATTTTCACAATTGTGTTGAAAACTGCCGTGGAATTCTGGATGATAAATATTGTTTTCAGCAAAATACCACCTTTCTGCAGCCATTCAACCCAAATGTATCTTTGTGATTTATAGTTTTTGTCAGAGGGCTTACTACAGTACTAAATAGGGGCGTTACCATGGTGACAGCAACCCCAGTAGACCCCCCATCCTCCCATCAGGTTTATTTCCACATCACTCACTCTTCAGTATTATACCTGCAAATTCCTCTGCTATCACAGCACGTGTCCTCTGCTCGTGCCCTGAAGCCCGTACATAATAGTCGGCGTTACAGTTAATTAGCATCCGACTTCCAACCTAGCACATGCACACACGGAAAGAATGACCTGGCGATTACTAAACAGGAGTTCACTGCACAAGAAGGACAAGTGAAGCTCGTTACTACTCACATCTTATACTTAGTGATAGGGTATCCAGCCGGGTGACCTTTAGATTAGTGCTCTGCATGTGAGGTGGGCTTTTTCCACAGTCAAGTCGTTGGCAAAGAAACGGTGACAATTTATCTTCCAGTGTACAGGGTTGTTTTCAGAATAATGAGGCATGGCTGGGCTGTTTTTTTTTTAATTGGTTATGCTTCATTTTCCGCCATTCGGGTCATAATACTACCAGCATATGATGTTACACAGACAAAATGACAGCGCTGCAACTTGTAGCTGGAGTGATCGATTAAATAATTGGCACTGCTTGTTCCAGTTTCAGTTTAATTTGAACATGCATACAATGTAATGCATCACACAATTCCAGTGGGTTCATTACAGCATGTCCGAAAAGGAGTAGGAAGAAGCAGACCTCATTCAATCTTACCCCTTTTCATACCATAGCGATTTTATCCAATGTCTTTGTTCTCTGTAACAGAAGAGTGAACAAATTAAATAATAATTAAATAATATACCATAGTAAGCAAACAAATATTAAATACATAAATAATCTTTGTCTAAAGAAAACAAAAGGAAAAAAAAGGTTCAAGATGTTCATCATAATTCTTGTTCTGTGTACTTTGTGAACACTTGTAGTTTGAACAGTCTCTTAAACTGAATCATATTGGTGCTTTGTTTGATTTCTTTGGTTAATCCATTCCATAATTTAATTCCACATACAGATATGCTAAAGGTTTTAAGTGTTGTACGAGCATACAAATGTTTTACATTTGATTTTCCTCTAAGGTTATATTTCTCCTCTTTTGTTGAGAAGAATTGTTGTACATTCTTGGGTAGCAGGTTACAGCTTGCTTTGTACACAATATTTTAAATGCACCAAATCATTGAATTTCAATAATTGTGATTTAATATATAAAGGGTTTGTATGTTCTCTATATCCAACATTATGTATTATTCAAAATTATATTTTTTGTAACACAGTCAGTGCATGAAGCGCACATTTGTAGTTGTTTCAACATATTTCTACACAATAACTCAGATATGGTAACACTAGCAAGCAGTAAAGAATATGAAGTGATTTTTGGTCTAGAACATGTTTTGCTTTATTCATTACTGACTTGTTTCTTACTACTTTATGTTGTATATTTTTTACATGAGATTTCCAATTCATTTGATATTTTATTATTATACCCAAAAATGTGTTTTCTTTTACCCTTTCAAAATGTACTCTGTCTATCTGTATTTGTGTTTGACTTTCTCTTCTACTGTTACCAAATAGCATTATTTTAGTCTTACTGATTTGTAGGATGTTGTTTAAACAGCGAGTTGGCTCTGTACTAAGTGGAAACATTCTGTGAACCATAATTTATTATCATTTTCAAATTTAAAAAAAATCCTGAGGAAATACTACAAATTCAATGTATCTGTTACAGGCTCAAATTGTTGCCATCATGAAGCATTTATTTTCTTATTTATTAGGGCAGTCAAAATAACGAGTTAACTGTGAAGTGAAGTATGTTTATATAGTGCTTTTCTCTACTGACTCAAGCGCTTTGCATAATGAGACCCATTATTTATATTTTTAAGTTACATTTAAACCAGTGTGGGTGGCAATGGAAGAAGGTGGGTAAAGTACCTTGTCCAAGGACCCAACACCTGTGACTCGGATGGCAGAAACGAAAATCGAACCTGGAACCCTTAACACGGCCGCTCTACCAACCGAGCCACGCGCCCAACAATCTCATGTGATTAATCACACAAACATATTCTAACAACAAAATTGCATGTTTCTAAATATTGGGGTCAAGCGTGTAATAACCTGTGATTAGATTCAAAAGTGTGATTAATCAGATTTTTCTTAAAATCATTTCGCACTAATAACATCCTAACTGCCATACAAAAACAAAGTGGAGTTAGCCATTGTAAATAAAACTAAATGAATGGTCTTCAGAATGGTTAGTGCTCGTGCCTCATGACAAGGTCCTAGCCTGGGTTCGATTCTTAGGCTCGGGGTCTTTCCGTGGTGAGTTTACATGATTTCTTCTGCGTGGGTTCTCTCCGGGTGCGCCGGCTTCCTCCCATCTTCAAAGACATGCACCTGGGGATAGGTTGATTGGCAACATTAAATTGGCCCTATATATGAATGTGAGTGTGAATAGTTATGTCTGTCTCTGTTGGCCCTGCAATGAGATGGTGACATGTCCAAGGTGAAACCTGCCTTCCTCCTGAGTGCAGCTGTGATAGGCTCCAGCCCCGCCTCGACTTTGAAAGGCACATGCAGTAGAAATGGGTGGAATAGTTCCTAAAGATCCGACTCCCTTCGAAGAGCTATACATTCCATCTCAAACATTTTCTACGGCTTAGCCTGTTCAGGGTTGCACAGAGCTGGAGCCTATCCCAGTTGACTTTGGGCAGAACACACCATGGTGACCTGGTTGCCAGTCTATCAAACAACCATACACACTCACATTTACACTGTCACTGAGTGGTAACTGAGCCCTGTTTCAGCTCCTGCGTCCTGCCCAGGGATTGAACTTGCTGAATGAGAGTGCGAGAGCGCTATAGGCAGGGCCGCCCGTCCCTATACCCAGATCACGCACTGTGCGTAGGACTCAACCTTTTTTTGATTGATTGATTGAAACTTTTATTAGTAGATTGCACAGTGAAGTACATATTCCGTACAATTGACCACTGAATGGTAACACCCGAATAAGTTTTTCAACTTGTTTAAGTCCATCTGTTGGGGACCCCGTTTTGGGTGAAGAAGCGCATGTAAAATGTCAATTAATGAATGACAGGGCGCTTCATGTGAAATGTAACCGCAAACATATTTCTAGCTCCTTCCTGCTCTGTCATTTATAGGATTATAATGGCAAATTCCCCTGGGGGCCTCAGAATAACATTCTGCTTAGGGCCCCAATTTAGCTAGTAGTGGCCCTGCGTTAGGCATCATGCTAAAAGCCCTAGCTGCCGAATCCATGTCCAGCACAAATTTTTAAGACGTCAGGGAGTAAGGTCTACCAACATACACTTGCACAGCCGAACTGGTTGACTTACGTTACACCTGCACAAAGGCCAGGTGAGCCTGCCACTGGACCATCACAGACTAAACTCAACATTGTTTGTAAATGAATGTTTAATTTACCACCATCTATATCTTTTATCATCAACAAGTTAATCCATAGCGACAATAATTAGTGGTAAACACAGTACATAAGAAAAAAAGTACTGTTGAGGTCAGCCTCGTCTCCTTGGTGGTATTTGTATGCAGAGCACAGCAAATCTGTTGTCAGACAGCAGCACTGAAGCCACCAAAGCAGATGGTTGTTTTCACTGGTGCACATCGTCTTATACAGATATCGTCTCTGTTAACTTTTCGGTTCGACAGTTTGACCTTTGTCAACATCCCTCTTTGCTGTCAAAGAGATCTTTATAGCTAACAAGCACATAAGACCTCAAAAGTGGCGCTAATGGGACGTTCCTATCCGCCTGAAAATATCTCATTGTAGTGTTTTTTCTGAAATATCTTCATCTTCCGCGCCGGTTGGATCGATCTCAGATGAATAATGAGTCGCACACATTGGCTCCATTCATCCGAATCAACAATTTTGTACAATCTGAGGTTGAAGCAGCTTTATTTCTTTTGTCCTCTCCCTCAGGGACAATGCAGTGGTGCTGTACACACACACACTCCTGCAGAGATATTTATGGGTTTGTGTGAGGAGCCAAAGATGTCCCTCAGGGACTAAAAAGCTACTTGCCAGATACAACAAGCTGGTGAGAACATATATTTCATTGTGTCTCACTCCTTACTGTCAATCATTCTCTACCTCTTTTTACTTTTTGTCATTTCCATTAGGATTGTCAGGACACCTATAGTATTTGTGGTTTGTCACACACAGTGATGGGCAAGCTACTTGGAAAATGTGGTAAGCTAGGCTACAAGTTACTCTCGATTAAATGCCGCTAAGTTACAGGTGAAGATATCCCCAGAGAATTGTAGCAAGCTACATGGCAAAAGTAGCTTACAACATTGAAGCTACATTTAACAGTATGTATATCTATGGGCCCACATGTATAATATCAATGTTAATGTAACTGAGAGTGTACAAATGGAACCAATAAGGGTCCATTACTATTAAAGGCCTACTGAAACCCACTACTACCGACCACGCAGTCTGATAGTTTATATATCAATGATGAAATCTTAACATTGCAACACATGCCAATACAGCCGGGTTGGTTTACTAAAGTGCAATTTTAAATTTTGCGCGAAATATCCTGCTGAAAACGTCTCGGTATGATGACATCAGCGCGTGACGTCGCGGATTGTAGAGGACATTTTGGGACAGCATGGTGGCCAGCTATTAAGTCGTCTGTTTTCATCGCAAAATTCCACAGTATTCTGGACATCTGTGTTGGTGAATCTTTTGCAATTTGTTCAATGAACAATGGAGACAGCAAAGAAGAAAGCTGTAGGTGGGAAGCGGTGTATTGCGGCCGACTTCAGCAACACAAACACGGCCGGTGTTTCATTGTTTACATTCCCGGAAGATGACAGTCAAGCTTTACCATTGGCCTGTGGAGAACTGGGACAACAGAGACTCTTACCAGGAGGACTTTGAGTTGGATACGCAGACACGATGCCGTAAGTACGCATGCAGCTGCGGCTTCCAAACATATGATCGCTTGCCCGTACGTGCGTGCCGCTATGTGCATGTCACATACGTAACTTTGGGGACTTTGGGGAAATATATGTGCTGTATGAACTTTGGGGAGGTGAACGGTACTTTGGGCTGTGGGATTGAGTGTGTTGTGCAGGTGTTTGAGTTGTATTGGCGGGTTATATGGACGGGAGGGGGGAGATGTTTGTTATGCGGGATTAATTTGTGGCATATTAAATATAAGCCTGGTTGTGTTGTGGCTAATAGAGTATATATGTCTTGTGTTTATTTACTGTTTTAGTCATTCCCAGCTGAATATCAGGTCCCACCCGCCTCTCACAGCATCTTCCCTATCTGAATCGCTCCCACTGCCCTCTAGTCCTTCACTCTCACTTTCCTCATCCACGAATCTTTCATCTTCGCTCAAATTAATGGGGAAATCGTCGCTTTCTCGGTCCGAATCGCTCTCGCTGCTGGTGGCCATGATTGTAAACAATGTGCAGATGTGAGGAGCTCCACAACCTGTGACGTCACGCTACTCGTCTGCTATTTCCGGTAGAGGCAAGGCTTTTTTATCAGCGACCAATAGTTGCGAACTTTATCGTTGATGTTCTCTACTAAATCCTTTCAGCAAAAATATGGCAATATTGCGAAATGATCAAGTATGACACATAGAACTGCTATCCCCGTTTAGAAAAGAAAATCACATTTCAGTAGGCCTTTAAATATATGTCATTTAGCGGGGGACAACCTATAACTACTTCTATAGATCCCCACTGTATGTATTTATTTTAGTTTGCCTTTTCTTTGGCCCACCCCTATAATCTTATCCATTTTCTATACCTATAGAAAACATCTATCTACATCTTGACAAAAAAAACAACGACTTGTGTGTTGTTTGGGAACAGTTGGTAATGGTTATGCGCAGTAAAAATGTTTATAAACTCAACTCACTTTAATGTGTGTTCCTAAATTTGTGTTCCACATCTTCGATGAAAAGAGCAGTTATGATTTTGGTCTACAGAATATAACCAAAAAATAAAGTTTTGGGTATTGTTTTCTCTAAACGCAAATATTTGTCTTAATATGGCTAAGGCTAAGGGCAGGCATTATTGTGGGTTTCTTGCACGTCATCTTCATTACTAAAGGAAATATCTAATCTACGGAAGAGAATCCCTCTGCCATTTTCAAATGTGTTTTGTTTTGAGTCGCAGCTTGAAGCGTCCCTCTGTCTCTGACTCCCTCGTCGTCATGTGACACGAGTGTGTGACTGTTATGATTTTACTTACTAGTTTTGATGACCCGCCGAATCCTGTCTCCGATTGGCCAGTTCATAATGTGGATGTTCTCATTTATCCAGGTCATTGTATTTTCTCCATATTTTTTTTTGGCCTGGATTCGCAGCCCATTTTCTCTCTTTGTAGCTTGTAGCTTTGATGTAAGCTACATAGTTACATGGGTCTACAAGTAGCTAAGCTACAGGAAAAGCTACTCGTTAAAAAAGCAGCTGAGCTACCAGCAAGCTACTGTAAAATGTAATCACCGTATATTCCGGACCATATGGCGCACTGCCGATGAATGGTCTATTTGTGATATTTTTTCATATATTAGGCGCACCAAATTATAGGACGCATTTAAGAAGTCATATTATTATTATTTTTTTTCTAAACTGAAAACACTTCCTTGTGGTCTATATAACATGTAATGGTGGTTCTTTGTTCAAAATGTTGCATTGATTATGTTTTACAGATCATCTTCAAGTTGCTTTCTGACAGTCACTTCCGGATGCGCCATTTTGTGGGCAGTCTTATTTACGTGGCTCACCTTTGGCAGCGTCTTCTCCCCGCCATCTTTGTTGTACCGGTGTAGCGTGCAAAGATGGGAGTGGAAGAAGTTTTCAAAAGATGGAGCTATTTTTTTTAATGACATTCAGACTTTACTTAAATCAATAACAGAGCAGCATCTCCTCATCCGGAAACAACAACACCGGAAATGTATGTTGTCGAAAAACTGTCCGACCGGAACTCTAATAACTAGAGTTCCTTGGGTGATAATGTATACTCACTACACCGGTATGTTTCAGCGCTTTCATGGCGAGTTTACTGACAGATATAAGTAAGAACTTTACACTACTTTATATTAGAAATGGCAGCAGCAGAGGATGAATGTCCCATAACAAGAAGATAGAGAAAAATAAGAGGCAATATTTTAGGATTTATGCAGATCCCAAATACAGATCTGAAGGTAAGAAAAGTTTATTTTGCATAATTTTTCAAAACAAAACGCCAGATAATATGTCTTACCTTATACACAGACACCATAATAATACTTGTATGTTTAATGCGCCGACAATCCTTCAAGCGGTGCGGCTTCATAGCTTACCAAAGTCGTACTAGAACATTGTGATGGATTTTTGAGCGCCATGTGTAATGTTCTATATTTTCAATGGAACATTTAAAATGTTGATGTTGTTTACTTGAGACATATTGCCATCTTAGTGCAGCCTACACTTATCTCTTATGTTTGACTGCCATCTACTGGTCACACTTATCATTGAGATGATGTTTTCATTCATTGTTTTTGCCTTTCCCTTGGTTCTAACTGAATATGTTATTGTTCTGTATCCATACAGGTATTGCATTATGATAATGTATGTATTGTTATTGTATTATGATTGTATCTTGAGTATGTTATTGTAACTTATATTTTAATGAGGACCCCAGGAAGACTAGCCTGCCGCTGATGCGTCAGCTAATGGGGATCCTAAATAAACAATTAAATTAAACAATTACACCATGTGCCAAATAAAATAACTTTGAGGTGGGTAAGCTCAACCAAACTTATTTCTTACACATAAGGCACACTGTCGAGTTTTGAGAAGAAAAAAAAAGGATTTTAAGTGCGCCTTATAGTCCGGAAAAATACGGTAAACTATGTAGCATAGCTACATGTAGCTTGTCAATGCCCATCACTGGCCACACACCATGAAATACGATATTTGTAGTGCCGGTTGATTGTCTTGCTTATATTTGATTAGTTCAGTTCATTTGCAGTGAGGAGCGAGTGTGGCACACTGGCAGCCTGCCAATAGATCCTCTGTGCATGTACTGTACCAGTGATGGGTCGGCCCTCTTTTAAGTGGTTACATTATGCATAACAGTGCGCTCATAGCTTGCTGTCACGGAAGGGCTACACACAGAGAGAAGGATCACTCTAATTGACTTCCTGGAGAGTACCAAGCTATTTTAGATTCCACTTGGGATGACAGTCTTGAAGAAAATCATGGAAGAAAGATGACAAATATCAAAATCTGCACACAGCTAGCAAGGATCATAAAATATTAATAAAGTTCGTTTACAGACATTAATTCTTCATATAATCTGGAATTTAGCTGTGTAGGTGCCCTCTTGACCTGAGTAAGAATAGGAGAATTAACATATTGTTGCGTGTCATTCCATGAGTTGAATTAATAAAAAATGTCACTCTTTTTTATTAATTCAACTCATGGAATGACAAGATTCTGTAATGACGTGGTCGCATCGTGATGCGGGTGTGGTTCTCCCAGGGATGCAGACGGCTTTGGACACAGCTTGCAGGTAGGAATTTGATTTATTTAAAATATAAATCATATGATGAATAAACAAAAGACATGCACGTAGCACAAAAGGCAAAACAAAAGGACTAGCGTGGGAGCTAGCAGGCAAAAATAGCATGGCATGAAATCTAAGTAGTCGTTATCAGTTGTATGGGAACAAACTAGGAAGCCAGACCGAGTGAGGCCAGGGCAAAGACTAAATAGCCCTCTGATTAGTGCCCGGGCAACAGGTGCGCGTCCCGAACACTAACCAGAGGCAGGTGAATGTAATCGGTTGACATGGCAACTGAAAACAAACAAAATCAAAGTGCTGAAAACACGTGACTCAAACATAAACAAACTATGATCCGGGCAGCGGATCGTAACAGTACCCCCCCCTTAAAGGACAGATTCCAGATGTCCCTTGACACAAAATAAAACTAGAACCCAAAAAACAAGAAACAGTTCAAGAGACAAGGGAGGGCGGAGGGAGGATTTGGTGGTGGGTCGCCAGGCCACGTGTCCCCGAATCCACCGGGGAAGAGTCAGGTGGCGGCGGCGAGTGGAACGCCGCTGCCGCAGGCGAGGCGGGCAACCACGGAAAGGCCACATTCATGGCTGCCGAGAAGGTGGGCGTGAGTGGCGCCAGAAGTTCAGCAGCCGGAGAGTTCTAAGTCTATGTCTCAGGTGTCGCTGCTGTTTGCGCCACTGGCGTCCATACACAAACCTCAGAGAGCGTCGCTTGCGCAGCCAGACCACTCGAGGTCGCTGAGACGACGATGAGGGCGAGGAAGGTGGCGGCGTCCTGGAAAAGCCCACCGGAGACGAGGAGAGAGCAGTCGTCGCCGTGGAGGCAGGAGGAGTCGTCGTCGCCGTGGAGGCAGGAGGAGTCGTCGTCGCCGTGGAGGCAGGAGGAGTCGTCGTCGTTGCGGCAGCTGGTGCAGGTTCTGGTGCAAGTCTTGGAGCCGCGACTCGTGCTAGCCTCGGAGCAGGGACAGGGGTTGGTCTTGGAGCCGACGCTGGTGTGGGAACCAGCCTTGGAGGCGGCGCTGGTGTGGGAACCAGCCTTGGAGGCGGCGCTGGTGTGGGAACCAGCCTTGGAGGCGGCGCTGGTGTGGGAACCAGCCTTGGAGGCGGTGCTCCGGCGCTGGTGTGGGAACCAGCCTTGGAGCCGGCGCTGGTGTGGGAACCAGCCTTGGAGCCGGCACTGGTGTGGGAACCAGCCTTGGAGCCGGCGCTGGTGTGGGAACAAGCCGAAGAACTTGGCATGGTGGAGCTTGGCGTGGTGGAGGTACAGGAGACGAAGCTTGGTGTGTCAGCCGAGGTGCAGGAACAGGTGCTAGCCGAGGTGCAGCTGGAGGTGGCCTAGCTGGCGGTTGTGGCTTAGCAGGCCGAAGGACTGGTGGCGGTGGCCGTGCAGGAGGTTGCGGTTTAGCACGCCGAAAGACTGGTGGCGGTGGCCGTGCAGGAGGTTGCGGTTTAGCACGCCGAAAAACTGGTGGCGGTGGCCGTGCAGGGGGTTGCGGCTTAGCACGCCGAAAAACTGGTGGCGGTGGCCGTGCAGGAGGTTGCGGCTTAGCACGCCGAAAAACTGGTGGCGGTGGCCGTGCAGGAGGTTGCGGCTTAGCTGAGCGCAGTTGTGCCACCCCACTAGCACAGTTCCCAGTACTAGCCCCCCCCCTCAAGACGCGGATACCAGACGCGCTCTTTGCGGTTTGGAACCGTCTTCAAAGGTGGGTGAGGGGAGGTAAGGAGGGGGGTATACTCCTCCTTTTTAAATTGTCCTAATTGTCTATTCTCACCCCCCACTTGAAATTGGGTGGGAGAACAGGGGAAAAAATCATGTGCAGTGGGCGGAGCAATAGTCACTGGGGGTGGGGCCAAAGTATTTGGGGGCGGAGCTTGAAAATCAGAATGTGACTGACTAGACTTGAGCTTAACAAAAATGTCCTGATAATGTTTTATCTTAGAATAAAAGTTATTTGGAATCGGCTGACAGAAAGAAGCAGATGATGGGAAAAAAATTCTTGATCAATGACGTCATCAGAAGTGGGCGGAGTTACCTCTTCGGGGGGGCGCCAATGAAATGACGTCATTGTTGCAACTGTCCATGTGACTGACAGCCCAATCGGAAAACTGTTTGGCGAAATGGTCGATTGGGTTGCCAAACATCTGAGGAGGGGAAGTTTGGGCTGCATGTAGCTTGCTGTGTACCAGTGGAGGAGTCTGAG
This sequence comes from Nerophis lumbriciformis, assembly GCF_033978685.3. Taxonomy (NCBI): domain Eukaryota; kingdom Metazoa; phylum Chordata; class Actinopteri; order Syngnathiformes; family Syngnathidae; genus Nerophis; species Nerophis lumbriciformis. Next base: position 55,466,614 of record NC_084548.2, read on the forward strand.
GGAGTGGCGCGTCTTGGCAGCAAAGTGAAGACCTCTTGGGCGGCTTCCGTCTTCGCTGACGCGTTCGGTACTGCGGGGGTGTGGGGATGTCCTCGGGCCAAACGGAGTGGATTGGGACCAGCTTTCCGTTGGGACCCCATATCAGGTCCTGGCGCTCCGAGGGGGAATAGCGAAGAGTTTCCGCCTCCATTGCTCGCAACACCTCCCACGTACCTTAGTCAAACTCCTCGATGGCCGCCGCGGGAGAATTGTCATTTGCTGGCTTCCTACTGTAATGACGTGGTCGCATCGTTATGCGGGTGTGGTTCTCCCAGGGATGCAGACGGCTTCGGACACAGCTTGCAGGAAGGAATTTGATTTATTTAAAATATAAATCATATGATGAATAAACAAAAGACATGCACGTAGCACAAAAGGCAAAACAAAAGGACTAGCGTGGGAGCTAGCAGGCAAAAATAGCATAGCATGAAATCTAAGTAGTCGTTATCAGTTGTATGGGAACAAACTAGGAAGCCAGACCGAGTGAGGCCAGGGCAAAGACTAAATAGCCCTCTGATTAGTGCCCGGGCAACAGGTGCGCGTCCCGAACACTAACCAGAGGCAGGTGAATGTAATCGGTTGACATGGCAACTGAAAACAAACAAAATCAAGGTGCTGAAAACACGTGACTCAAACATAAACAAACTATGATCCGGGCAGCGGATCGTAACAGATTCATGGAATTATTGTACCAGTAAGTGCTCCGAAAATGTATAAAGGTATACATCTCCCAAGGCTTAAAGGACCCATTGCATCTAGATGACCAACATTTCACTAAAACATTATCTGTATGTATTTTTTGCTCCTGAAAAGGAATCTGGAAGTCATTTCCCATAAAATGACTTAGTTTTTGAGTAATTGGTAAATAACTAACTATACTTGGATCGCCAGACTCAAAATGCCGCCCCCTCTTGGTGTGACGTCATCAACAGAATTGAAACCCAGCTGCATATATGTTTAAGGCATTCAAAACTATTATTTTGATCACTTAATTGCATGTTTTTATCCATGATTACTTCAAAACTGATATGGTTAACATAATGGGCAAACAATACGTAAAATAATCGCCATTTTCCGACGTCCGTGCTTTTTCGTCTCCTCTTCCATTGCACCGGAGCCTGTGTTTCCTCATGCTCTGTCAGCATTTCCTCAAACATCGTAAAGAAAACATCAGTAGAAGAGAACGCAAAATGCAACACTATTGACTTACCTTTTTTTTTCTCTCTTGTTGAAGCCCAGGTCTGCACTTCTTTCTCTGCTGATCCACAGGTTCTGACTCAGTCTTTTGGACAGGTCACAGCGATCAAATGTAAGCTCCCTCTAAGAATCCATCTAACTGTGACATACAGCAGCTTTAATAGCTGCAGCTTGTAACCCCATTTTCAATCTCGACTGAACAACTCAGACCCACTGCTTTTATCTTCTCCACTTGTATTTTTCTGTTTACATATTTTCAGTGAACAGCAAATTTAATGATGGAAAATTGTCTCTGGTTTCTCTTTGGCTCCATTGGTTGCCCTGACTCCCGCTAAGCAACGGTTGTTTTCTTCTGCCTTGATCTCAGCGTCCACACTGATTGCCTCGCCTTTTTGTTCGCTTTTAGGTACACTACATGAGCTGGCACAGGTGCATTGTATCACCAAATGTACACCTCCTGTCCCTCACTTTTAATGTGTACCATGTGGAATCAGGCTGCAGGCTCCTTGCCGAAAAATCTGAATACAAGACACTGTTTGATACAGCTTAGTCCTTAAAAATATTAGTATTTACAATGATTTAGGATAGCTAGATTAGGATGCACTTTATTTTCCCCACAATTGGGAAATTATGTGGTTGCACTGCATATACAAAAAGTCCACAAAAAATAAGGTAAAAGCACATGAAAACAAGAGGGAAAAATCAAGATCACAAAAGGAGGACAAATAAGAGCACAGAGCTCCTGCAGCCAGCAGCCGCTACAGCAGAGCCATCTTGAAAAAAAAACATAGGATTAAAACACATAGGTAGATACACATTTATATACAAACCCCGTTTCCATATGAGTTGGGAAATTGTGTTAGATGTAAATATAAACGGAATACAATGCTTTGCAAATCATTTTCAACCCATATTCAGTTGAATATGCTACAAAGACAACATATTTGATGTTCAAACTGATAAACATTTTTTTTTTTGGAAATAATCATTAACTTTAGAATTTGATGCCAGCAACACGCGACAAAGAAGTTGGGAAAGGTGGCAATAAATACCGATAAAGTTGAGGAATGCTCATCAAACACTTATTTGGAACATCCCACAGGTGAACAGGCAAATTGGGAACAGGTGGGTGCCATGATTGGGTATAAAAGTAGATTCCATGAAATGCTCAGTCATTCACAAACAAGGATGGGGCGAGGGTCACCACTTTGTCAACAAATACGTGAGTAAATTGTTGAACAGTTTAAGAAAAACCTTTCTCAACCAGCTATTGCAAGGAATTTAGGGATTTCACCATCTACGGTCCATAATATCATCAAAGGGTTCAGAGAATCTGGAGAAATCACTGCATGTAAGCAGCTAAGCCTGTGACCTTCCATCCCTCAGGCTGTACTGCATCAACAAGCGACATCAGTGTGTAAAGGATATCACCACATGGGCTCAGGAACACTTCAGAAACCCACTGTCAGCAACTACAGTTGGTCGCTACATCTGTAAGTGCAAGTTAAAACTCTCTTACGCAAGGCGAAAACCGTTTATCAACAACACCCAGAAACGCAGTCGGCTTCGCTTGGCCTGAGCTCATCTAAGATGGACTGATACAAAGTGGAAAAGTGTTCTGTGGTCTGACGACTCCACATTTCAAATTGTTTTTGGAAACTGTGGACGTCGTGTCCTCTGGACCAAAAAGGAAAAGAACCATCCGGATTGTTATAGGCGCAAAGTTGAAAAGCCAGCATCTGTGATGGTATGGGGGTGTATTAGTGCCCAAGACATGGGTAACTTACACATCTGTGAAGGTGCCATTAATGCTGAAAGGTACATACAGGTTTTGGAGCAACATATGCTGCCATCCAAGCAACGTTACCATGGACGCCCCTGCTTATTTCAGCAAGACAATGCCAAGCCACGTGTTACATCAACGTGGCTTCATAGTAAAAAAGTGCGGGTACTAGACTGGCCTGCCTGTAGTCCAGACCTGTCTCCCATTGAAAATGTGTGGCGCATTAAGAAGCTTAAAATACCACAACGGAGACCCCCGGACTGTTGAACAACTTAAGCTGTACTTCAAGCAAGAATGGGAAATAAAAAATGTGTCTCCTCAGTTTCCAAACGTTTACTGAGTGTTGTTAAAAGGAAAGGCCATGTAACACAGTGGTGAACTTGCACTTTCCCAACTACTTTGGCACGTGTTGCAGCCATGAAATTCTAAGTTAATTATTATTTGCAAAAAAAAAAAAAAGTTTATGAGTTTGAACATCAAATATCTTGTCTTTGTAGTGCATTCAATTGAATATGGGTTGAAAGGGATTTGCAAATCATTGTATTCCGTTTATATTTACATCTAACACAATTTCCCAACTCATATGGAAACGGGGTTTGTATGTACACAGTCTTTTAATAGTCTTTAATAAACACATCATTTTGGACTATGAAAAGAAGCTGGAGTACAGGGAGAACTTGCAAACTTCCCTCAGGAAATATTACGGTACACATAGTATGTTTTATTTCCAAGCCACAGTGGTAAATGCAAATATTGACAGAAGTGAATGCACAGTTGTTTTGGGAAAGAAAATCAAGCCAAAATAAGGCTAAAAATATTTTCCCAGTATTATAGCGTTCATTTCATTCATTTAACTTTTATCATCATTTTAATTATTTGCTATTTTAGTATACATCAGATTTGATGCAAGACCTGTGCATGATTCTAAGAATTGAGATTATGACCTAAAAATGCCATGATTGCACAAACAATTACAGTCAGCCAATATTGTTTACAGTCAAAACCGGTGATAGTTGGGACAATTGTCATGAATTGCAAGTAAGTGTGCCACCAACAGTGGCATCATCAGGCCTTTTTTAGGGGAGCTGAAACCCCCCTAAAATATTTATCGAAGCCCCTACAAAGAACTTTTTTTATTTTTTTTGCCAACAAATTCAATATGAAGTTGCCGGAATATAAGTTTAAATAAATAATCATTTAACTATTATTCACATAAACACTTGGTTTTTTTTCTACTGTATAAAAAAAAGAACAACCAATAATACATTTTTATTCAGTTGTTTGTAAAATGCTTCTTTGCTACGTTTGCTCACATTCTGTGTATCTCCTGAGAGCTAAGCCTCCCTTGTCTTTAAAACCTAGTGACACCTCTGGCCATCAACATTATGATGTTTTATTAACGACATACTTAATAGTTATACTTGAACAACTTCAATAAATACTTATGTGTTGTTGTTGATGGATGCATGCCATTGCATGTTTATTTCTTGTGTAATATTGACTTTGTTCAATGCGGTGTGAAATCGTTTCCTTCGGCAAAGCTAATATTAATGTCCTGACAAATCACAAAAATATTCAGAACTAGACTAGCTAAAGTCTAACATTATCTACAGTACATTATTGCAAACCCTGAAATAGATTTGTTTGTGTCATCGCCTGCACAGAGAGCTCTTCGTGTCCTCGCTCACATGACTAATGAGGACAACTTTGATCAAATTTGCATACTCTGCCTTTGTGCATGTATCTTGTTTACACAACATATTTGCTGCTGTTGTTGATTTTGTATTTACTAATGTTTACTCTGTTATTAGTCTGATTTAGATCAGCACATGATTGGACAGAACAGGCGATTTGGGGTTATGTATAAATAAACTATTACTTACAGAAGAGTCATTTTAAGAGGTAAGACTAGCTGAAATGGCCCACAGTTGATATTTCCATCGGTACAGTGGAAAATAATGGTTTCAATATATCCTGAGCATTCACTATAATGTTGCATTCATATTTTACTGATTCCACAGACAGGAGTGTGTGATTGTGTCAGTGGTGCCCCATTCACACTTATTGGTAATAAAATACATTGTGCATTATTGATCATAAAGGCCCAAAAGAACATGCTCCACAGGTCAATAACGCCCTTCAGTGTTTCCACATGCATTTTGTGCATAATGCATGTTTGCGGCGTGAGAAAAAAAAAAAGCTGAGATATTACATCTTAGGTCCTTTCCCTATGTTGCTCACTTGAGGCTGCAACAAAAACAACACTGGTCTCCCTTTCCTGTTTCACACATCTCCTGAAATATTGCCCAGCTGGGATCGTTCCGGGTTAATGTTGTGGTGTGCAGGTGGGTGGATTAATTTGCCATCGGCATCAACCTCCATGTGGGTTCGCTTCGGGCAGCTGGAGAAAAAAAATGGCCAATCCCAGTTTACCATCAGTGCTAAATTTGACCCCCGCTGCTAATGAGGCACACATATGTACTCACACAGTGCAGTCCACTCGAGGGTCAATTAATTTCATGGAGGCATCCACTGTGATCTCAGTACACGGTTTATTAACAACAAGGTGTGTCACATTCATCTAAGAGTTGTCAGCATTAGATGACTTAATGAAGACCTACTGAAATGCGATTTTCTTATTCAAACGGGGATAGCAGGTCCATTCTATGTGTCATACTTGATCATTTTGCGATATTGCCATATTTTTGCTGAAAGGATTTAGTAGAGAACATCGACGATAAAGTTTGCAACTTTTGGTCGCTGATAAAAAAGCCTTGCCTGTACCGGAAGTAGCAGACGAGTAGCGTGACATCACAGGTTGTGGAGCTCCTCACATCTGCACATTGTTTATAATCATGGCCACCAGCAGCGAGAGCGATTCGGACCGAGAAAGCGACAATTTCCCCATTAATTTGAGCGAGAATGAAAGATTAGTGGAAGATGAGGAAAGTGAGAGTGAAGGACTAGAGGGCAGTGGGAGCGATTCAGATAGGGAGGATGCTGTGAGAGGCGGGTGGGACCTGATATTCAGCTGGGAATGACTAAGACAGTAAATAAACACAATACATATATATACTCTATTAGCCACAACACAACCAGGCTTATATTTAATATGCCACAAATTAATCCCGCATAACAAACACCTCCCCTCTCCCGTCCATATAACCCGCCAATACAACTCAAACACCTGCACAACACACTCAATCCTACAGCCCAAAGTACCGTTCACCTCCCTAAAGTTCATACAGCACATATATTTCCCCAAAGTTACGTACGTGACATGCACATAGCGGCACGCACATACGGGCAAGCGATTAAATGTTTGGAAGCCGCAGCTGCGTACTCACGGTACCGCGTCTGCGTATCCAACTCAAAGTCCTCCTGGTAAGAGTCTCTGTTGTCCCAGTTCTCCACAGGCCAATGGTAAAGCTTGACTGTCATCTTTCGGGAATGTAAACAATGAAACACCGGCTGTGTTTGTGTTGCTGCTGCCGGCCGCAATACACCGCTTCCCACCTACAGCTTTCTTCTTTGCTGTCTCCATTGTTCATTGAACAAATTGCAAAAGATTCACCAACACAGATGTCCAGAATACCGTGGAATTTTGCGATGAAAACAGACGACTTAATAGCTGGCCACCATGCTGTCCCAAAATGTCCTCTACAATTCGTGACGTCACGCGCAGGCGTCATCATACCGAAACGTTTTCAGCAGGATATTTCGGCGCAAAATTTAAAATTGCACTTTAGTAAGCTAACCTGGCCGTATTGGCATGTGTTGCAATGTTAAGATTTCATCATTGATATATAAACTATCAGACTGCATGGTCGGTAGTAGTGGGTTTCGGTAAGCCTTTAAGTGTGATGAAGTTCTCATTCTATTCCAGACGTTTTTACCCAAACATCGATTTGTAGTAAATGTAACAGCAAATTCATTCCTGACAATCGATACGCTCTCTATAGTATTCATTACACTTTAAAAGTTACTCTACAACAAGATTACCTGATCTCATGACATCTAGCCAATGAAGAGTATATGTCAATGCCACACACAGCCTCGATAGTTCATTGGTTAGTCCACCTTAAGCTGTGAGATATTTGATCCTGACTCTCCGATTTATTGTAGCGTGACCTTTGTCTTGCGGGCTTTTCAATCTCTTAAAAGCAAGCTAAGGTCAGAAAATATGAAGGGTGTGCCACTCAGTTATATAGCAGATGAAATGAGTTAGCTCTCATCTGAGTAAAGCCTTTATAGAGTATATTTGCAAGTAAAAGCAGAAGAGAAGGAGTGATTGAGTGTTTAATACTGGAACAATGAATTGAGTGTTGACTGTTGTTGTAGCTCATTTGGCTCTTAGCTCACATGTTGGTTGTTTGTTTTGAGCTAGGAGTTTAAATAGGTCATGGCCCAAATCAAACAAGAAAACTCTTATTTGGCTTTTTTGAGTAACCAATTTTGTATTCTGTATGTTATTAACACAAATTTGGATTCCCACCTTGCAACTGAAAGCAATCAATGCTCAGAGTAGTTTTTCATGCAGCTCCATTTGGGCTGACATAAAAGACACTTCTGTTTTTTTTCTTAAGGGGGATTCTTTTTTTTCTACCCAGACTTTCTTCTGTTGTCGTTTCCAACCTTTTTTCATGCGCCTTTGTGGTTTTGTTGGCAGTGAAAACCACAAGGTACTGAAGTCTGCAGGGTTTTGTTTGATGAAAAATAAATAGTCATCACGCATAATATTCTGGGAAGTTTCTAGGATATTGCTTTTTGTGTTTTTAAGTATGCCTTAACATAACACACATATTTTGCATAATGTGTTTAGCATACCTATAGTTTTATTTCGAAGCAGGTAGCTTTTTTTCTCCAAACTATTGTCACCAAGGTGTGAGAGGATCTTTTGGCCCCTGTTCAATGTAATGTGTCAGATGTGTCTACACTGTTGAACATTGATGATTTACAGATGATAATTCTATTTAATTGCTTTTAGTAAATTACATTTAATAAGTGTAACCCTGAAGAGTATCAGCAGTAGCGTTGTCACGATACCAGAATTGCAGAAGTCGATGACGATACCTATGCATTTGTACGATTCTCGATGCTTATTCAAAAAACAAAAAAATAAATGAAACAATGTACTTTTAAATGCACTACTTTGTTAAAAACTGTTTCGAAGTGTCAAGTATTTACGATCACTGTGATTCAACATCTTGTTAGCACATAATTTAAATCGCAGTATCAGCTGCCAAGAGGTAACTATACATTCAAAAAAGAACAGCAATGGCATATAGCCCCCCAGTATATCGAAGCAAACATTACTGTGCTTATATACATATATAAACTATTTTACATTCTAAATAGAACAGCAATGGTGTGGAGCCTTCAAGTATATAAAACAAACAATATTGTTCTTAATGTTCTTTCAGTACGATGGTATGGAGACGTGATCATGTGATTTATAATGAAATTGGCTAATAAAAAGGCTAAAACATACTGTATATTTAAAGACATCCATCCATCCATTTTCTACCGCTTATTCCCTTTGGGGTTGCGGGGGGCGCTGGAGCCTATCTCAGCTACAATCGGGCGGAAGGCGGTGTACACCCTGGACAAGTCGCCACCTTATCGCAGGGCCAACACAGATAGACAGACAACATTCACACTCACATTCACACACTAGGACCAATTCAGTGTTGCCAATCAACCTATTTTAAGACATATATTTGTGTTTTTGTTTCATTATTAGTATCAACATTTTAGCCTTTTTCTAATTTTGGTATGCCTTTTTGCTAATTTTTTTAAATTTTTGTTGTTATTGTGGGTAATTTTAATTCTACTATGTACAACAGGCCAATAAAAAAGAACTCTGTTAACAGAGTAAATGGCCCCGAGGCCACACTTTGCCAACCTGGTGAAATAAGTAATGCATTGAAGTTCAAAGTGTTACCAAACAACAGAAGAGTGTCGCTGACCTATGTTTTTTTTGGCACTTAAGGAAATGAACATTTTAGGTTGCACACTTCTGGGGTGTTTTATGCATGCTTTGGTATAATGCACACTCCCTGTGCTTGTGGTGGCAGATCTCCGCTCTCACTTGCATGGCGAATACTTAACTTTTGTGACCAAATAAAAGCATGTTTTAAAATGTTTTCATATCTGTGGCAAACCAAGCACGCATGAGGTGTGTTGTGAAGTGGCGTTACGCCACACCTACAGCTACACTACACTGCCACACTTCCGTTAAAAATAGTTTATGAGCAAGGGTTAACCAGCAGTGCCATATCCACATTTGTGACATGTTTCCACGAATAAGGTCATTTATAAAAAACACTGTCTCATTTTTTTTAAGATAACATTCTTCTTTGGCGTGGACTCAGTGCTCACACCAGCCCGCCAGGACAAAGTGATATCCAGTATTCGGTATTTGCAATACTAAAAAAGCAGGTTTTTAATGTCTTTTTTTGCATGTTGCAATCGACCCGGTATCTAAACATCGATACTTTTGACAACCTTAGTCAGCAGTATAGCAACTAAATGGATGGATGTGGAGTCCTCTCCATGCACTGTTCCTCTGCTAAGCCTCATTCACCCTTGTTTATTTTCATCATTGAGATTGGCATGAATGAAAAATGTTTTTCTCTCTCATCTCCTGCCTACTTCCTGTTCTGCAGCCACATGCAAGTATTATATACTAATGGATGTCCTGCTCAAGATCAATTTATGTCTGTATCTGAGGAGAAACTACTGCACATGTCGAGTCTCTACAGAAGAGTGACTGAGACAGCTGATTCAGCACTTTTAAAGGTCGCATGCAACCATGGTGCAGGGAGAGGTAATGGGAATGAACGTACAGCATAACGTACATTACTGCAGGGCAATGACTTACAGTATGTGATTAAATGCTTGATTAGGTCAGGGCGTCGTTATCTGTTTCTTAAAGCAGTGGAATACAATAATGCTTTGCGTGATGCTCATAGCCGTCACTGGAGAACACCATGTAAGGTGTTTTCACTAAACATCCAGCTTTGGCTATTTCACAGTGCATAAAGCATATAATGCTTTAATTCACTTAAAGGGGAAAATTATCACAATTTCAGAATGGTTAAAACCATTAAAAATCAGTTTCCAGTGGCTTATTATATTTTTCGAAGTTTTTTTCAAAATTTTACCCATCACGCAATATACCTAAAAAAAGCTTCAAAGTCCCTGATTTTAACCACCCGTCCATTTTCCTGTGACGTCACATAGTGAAGCCAACACAAACAAACATGGCGGAAAGAACAGCAAGCTATAGCGACATTAGCTCGGATTCAGACTCAGATTTCAGCGGCTTAAGCGATTCAACAGATTACGAATGTATTGAAACGGATGGTTGTAGTGTGGAGGCAGGTAGCGAAAATGAAATTGAAGAAGAAACTGAAGCTATTGAGCCATATCGGTTTGAACCGTATGCAAGCGAAACCGACGAAAACGACACGACAGCCAGCGACACGGGAGAAAGCGAGGACGAATTCGGCGATCGCCTTCTAACCAACGATTGGTATGTGTTTGTTTGGCATTAAAGGAAACTAACAACTATGATCTAGGTTTACAGTATATGAAATACATTTGGCAACAACATGCACTTTGAGAGTGCAGACAGCCCAATTTTCATCAATTAATATATTCTGTAGACATACCCTCATGTCAGCAGGCCAGGGAAGCTAGGGTCGATATTCTTCTCTTGATCAGCTTCGGGACGGTGTGAGCCAAGACATCCAGGGGGTTTAGCTCGCTCGTCTGCGGGAACAAACTGCCGCCATTGCTTGCCGTGCTACCGAGGTCCTTTGTCCCTGAATTGCTCACACACTCCGGCAGATTCAATGGGGGTCTGGCGGCAGATTTCTTTGACTTTATCGTTGGAAATGCATCTGCTTTGAGTGTCGCAGGATAGCCACACATTCTTGCCATCTCTGTCGTAGCATAGCTTTTGTCGGTAAAGTGTGCGGAACAAACGTCCAATTTCTTGCCACTTTCGCATCTTTGGGCCACTGGTGCAACTTGAATCCGTCCCTGTTCGTGTTGTTACACCCTCCGACAACACACCGACGAGGCATGATGTCTCCAAGGTACGGAAAACAGTCGAAAAAACGGAAAATAACAGAGCTGATTTGACTCGGTGTTTGAGAAAATGGCGGATTGCCTCCTGATGTGACGTCCCACTGTGACGTCATCGCTCCGAGAGCGAATATTAGAAAGGCGTTTCATTCGCCAAAATTCACCCATTTAGAGTTCGGAAATCGGTTAAAAAAATATATGGTCTTTTTTCTGCAACATCAAGGTATATATTGACGCTTACATAGGTCTGGTGATAATGTTCCCCTTTAAGTATTTATCCAAAATGACTCTTGCCCGCACAACCACCAGCATTATTTGTGTGTCGCAACAAATCACAAAATAAACACTTTTTACATTTTTGTACAAAGTCATTTCATTCGATTGCAATAAATGACATGTTGTGTGATTCAGTTAAGGCTTAAACCATCAAATAAACTGCTGCTCCCTTGCTTATTAATGCAATTGCTGCTCCCTCTATGCACCAGAGCAGGGGTCTCAAAATCCATTTATTCGGGGGCCGCTAGAGGCAGAGTCTGAGTGAGGCTGGGCTGCATCAAGATTCTACAAGAAAAGCTTTGTTAAAAAAATTCCCAGCTTCTCAATTGTCTTTATTTTTGTTTTTTAAACATAAAATAAGATGAGCAATAAATAACAAATTAATCAAATAAGTAAGTAAGTACATTTTATTTATAAAACGTTTTTTACAGATAAAATCACAAAGCACTGTACACATAGGTAAAGTAAAACAACAATTCAATTTAAAACAACAGGGCCAACAACATAAAAAGGCTACAAAGTGGATTACAAATAATAGTTAAAAGGTACATTAACTAAAAGCTTTACTAAAAAGACAAGTTTTCAAATGTTTCTTAAAAGTTTCAACACAGTCAAGATCACAGAGGGACTGGTACAAATTGTTCTGGAGTCTGGGAGCTATAGCCTGGAATGCCAGGTCTCCACGAGTTTTCGGGATCTTTAGAAGACCCTGGCCTGAAGACCGGAGGCTGCGCCCTGAAGAGTAGGGGCATAACAAGTCAGTGATGTACTTAGGGGCCCCACCATGCAACGCACGGAATGTCAGGACTAAAATTTCAATTTAAATTAAGAATGAACAAGAAAGAAAGTAAATAAACGTTTGGGACAGTGGAATATTTTTTTTTATTTCACTTGGTGTCATAATCTTGTTAAGCCAGTGCACACAGAACGACGTTCCTGCGATGTGCGTCATTTTCGCTTTTTCCTGTTCAGCAGCGCGGCGGTCGGCTGATAATAGCCCGTTTGCAGTCTCCTTTGTTTTTGCGCTGAATGTTCATGTCCTTAATGATGAAATTAACACCATGGCAATTTGAGATGGTAGAAAGTACAATCTGCTCCAGGAGTGTTTGTTTATCCGCCGTGCTGTTGTTGTTTTAAACGTAGTCATAGAAACAAAAGAACAAATGACATGAAATATCAATCAAAGTATATGTAGTGTTCATCGTGTGAGGCAATGCAAATAAAAATTAAAGCTGCAAGCAGCGTTGGACGGGACCGACTTTTGCTGGTGTTTCCTGCCTTTACCCATTCAACATATCTTTACCTGCACATTACCTACCTTCCCTGCATCCTGGGGACACACTGGTGCTTCTTTCTTTCACCCATACAACATATCTATGTAATCATGTAATGTAACCTTCTCTGCATAAAAAGGTCATGCTCGTATTTCCTGCCTGTACCCATTCAACCTATTTTCATCTGCACATTACCTAGTAGCTTACCACCACCAGGTGTGAATGAATGATGGGTTCTACATGTAAAGCGACTTTGGGTACTTAGAAAAGCGCTATATAAATTCCAGTTATTATTATTATTATTATTACCTACCTTCTCTGCATATTGGGGTCACACTTGTGCTTTCTGCCTTTACCCAGTTAACATATCTTTACCCGCACTGTACCTACCTCCTCTGAATTGTGTTGTCACGCTGGTGCTTCCTGCTTTTAAGCGGCCATCTTGAGACGGCAGCAGCGCAGCAGCATCAGCGCAGCAGCATCAGCGCAGCGGTTCTTTGAAGGCTTGTAAAATCAAAACTGGAGCAGTAGTTAAAACTCTTTCGTCAACTTTTAATCAGGAGGGTTCAATCTCTCTCCTGTGCTAGTTTTAAGCCGACACGACAAACATGCTCAGAGGAGATAATGTTTAAAAAAAAAAGGTGACTGTTTTGACCCCACTTTTGTTTTGAAGGGGGAATTGCAAACTTCCTGTTGATTTTTGCTGGGGGTTGTCAATATATGAAATGTAGGTCTAAGTGAGACCTACATAGAGGTTTTTGTACCGGAAGTTACAAGCAATTTTGTCTGTTTTCTTCCTAGGAGCAGTTTTGTCTGTGTTTTCTTCCTAGGGGGCGCTGAAGCGCAATTTTGAGTTTTGGGGTTAGGTTTTTTTACTAGATCGCAATTTTCGCCAGTCCTGATGTGTGTGTCCAGTTTGGTGAGTTTTGAAGCATGTTAAGGGGGTCAAATTACAGCTCAAAGAGGCAAAAGTGACTGTTTTTACAAAAATTTTGTTTAGAAGGGGGAATTGCCAACTTCCTATTGATTTTGCTGAATGATGTCACTGTATGAAATCTAGGTCTAAGTCAGACCACCTACATAGGGGTTTTTGTTTCATGTCTCTACGACATTCCTACAGGAAGTTACAAGCAGTTGTGTCTGTGTTTTTTCCTAGGGGGCGCTAGAGCGCAATTTTGAGTTTTGGGGTTTAGTTTTTTCATTAGATGGCAATTTTCGCCAGTCCTGATGTGTGTGTCAAATATGGTGAGTTTTGAAGCATGTTAAAAGGGTCAAATTACAGCTCAAAGAGGCGGCGGTATAATAAAGAATAATAATAAAGAATAATAAAACCTTACAAATTCAATAGGGTCCTCTGTCCCAAAGGGACATTGCAGTCTCTAATTAATGACCCACAAATAACCGTGTGTACTATCGGGGACTATTATTGTCGATGAACAGATGTTCTAATACGTGACTGCAGAGTACTTTAGGCTACATTGAGTTTCTTACTTTCCTTGTATCCCGCCGCACACACATCACTTTGATGTATTTTGTCAGAGAGAGACATACAGTATAGGCAGTATGTATTATGTATTGCTTTTGAACTGGGACCAATGCCCGCCTGTGCCCAATAGAAACGAGGCAACCAGCTAGAAACTCTCCATGCTAACGCTGCTGTAACTTTGACTCATTGAGAAATGTTTCTCTACTTGACTTGCGTCAAGCCCGGTCCATGTCCCACCCCCGAGAGCCATATACCTCACCGTCATTGGTAGGTTTGTTCAGCTCCACACACACTGTAAAGTGCCATTTATTTAAAACTTGCGGGCCGCGCTAACATTAGACTTTAGGCCTCAAAACATCGTCTTGTGGGCCGCAATTGGCCCGCGAGTTTGAGACCCCTGCACTAGAGGATCAGGGCATCACATTTAGTAACGGTTATTATCATTCATTATACACATCACATTAATTAAATGATATTTGTAATTATTTGTTTTCGTTCGTCCACGCTTAGTTGGGATTCAGTGCGCTCACAACAACCAAATGTTCTGTGCTTTAGGTCTTCGTGGCACACTTCCTTGCACTTGCACACGTGCAACGTAGCTGAGTCACAGGATGGCTGTATATGGGACTGTAAATATTCCACAAAGTTGGAGAAATTGCAGTAATACAGCACCTTAGAATTGTTGACACAAGCAAATGAGCCGTGGCTTGAATGCTCAATATGAGCACAGGTCAGTGAGGTCCTAGAGAGGGAGGTGGAATTGTGACCGGGGCCGGCATGGCACGGCATACTTTGGCTTCTTTCGGTTTCTTTGTTTGACTGTGGCCGGTTTTCCTCTTTTTGGTAATTCTCCTTGTGTACTCCTTGCAGTAAAGCAGCTGTTGTGTGTGTGCGACACTGCAGCTCAAGTAACCAAATAAAGAAGGCACATTGCACACTAAAAATCTGACAATTTGAGTACGTAAAAAACATTCAAAAAGCCAGGATGAAAAAAGGACAAAACATAGACCATGTTTAGTGTTTTAATCATCAAGTAACGTTTTAAGCACTGGATTTTTTCTGCAATTTACACAAGTGATACTCAATTCCTTCCACATCCCTCGGGTGAGAAGGAAATGATCTGTGTTTACTCTTATCCATCCTTCATCTGTTGCTTCTGTTGACTACTTAGACATTTATCTTTGCGACTAATGTGCATCTCATACAAGACTGAGTAATACAGTACACTGTATGTTGTAACGGAGGTTGGGTTTGTGTGTTATTCATAAATATGCATGTAGAGAGAATATGAAATAATATTACATTATGACCTTGGATGATATTTGTCATGCAGTTTAGTCATGTTTGTATTTTCCTGTGTTTGGTGTTTTAGTTTTTGTCCAGCGCTCTTATTTCTAGTTTCTACTTTGTTTTGTGTATTGTCATTGCAGTGACTTTAGTCTTGTCTCTGAGGGCTTTTTCCCCTCACCTGCTCTTGATTGGAAATCAGTGGACACACCTGTCCCTGTTTGCTAATCAAGGGGGATTATAGTCCAGTGTCACCTGCCTCTTGAGGCTGGATCATTGTTCTTGTTAGTCTGCTTCCTGTGCACTTTTACTTGCACACCGTCTGCTATCTTTGTATCCTTAGGGTCACATTGCAAACAACACTCGCCAAACTTTGACAATATTAGGGTAATGTGTTATGGATTGATGACTCAAAGTTGGAATTTCTTATCCGTAAGGCGCAGAAAGTTGAAGAATGCAGCACACAGTGAAGCATGGCGGTGGCAGCATTATGCTCTGGTGTCGTTTTTCTGCAACTGGGAATTCAGTCAAAGTGGAGAGACTGAAGAACAGTTTCAAAATCCAAAGCAGTCAATTTTAAGAAACGTTTGCCAGAAAAACTGAAGCTGAAGAGCAATTAGACCTTTTGGCATGACAATGATCTCAAGCATATGTTTAGATCAACACAATAATACCTTCACTGGGGTAATGGCCACATTCTAATCTAGAACAACATCTGGGGGGTGAGCTGAATGACTGTTTGCTTTTTTTAAAATATATACATACGTACCTTTTTATTAAAAAAAAAAAAGCAAAAGGCCTGACCTGAATATAGGACAGACCCTCTTTTTTAAGACCTGTGTTCAGAAAAATATATTTTTTTTTTTGACAAAAACATTTGTTTCAAATATTTTGTCTGCTGGTTGTTTGTAATTAACTGTAAAATCCCAGCTCTGCAATTACAGGAAATTTCTGCAAATATATTGCACAGTGAATTAATTCCAATGGTAAAATGAAAGTAATACAAATATTATCCAGTAATTTACTGTTAATTTACATAGAAAATGATTACAGTGCACTTTTGCAAAAGTGCACTGTAATCCACTGTCACTGTGCTAAAACTAGATTTAAAGGGGAACATTATCACAATTTCAGAAGGGTTAAAACCATTAAAAATTAGTTCCCAGTGGCTTATTTTATTTTTCAAAGTTTTTTTCAAAATTTTACCCATCACGCAATATCCCTAAAAAAAGCTTCAAAGTGCCTGATTTTAACCATCGTTATATACACCCGTCCATTTTCCTGTGACGTCACATAGTGATGCCAATACAAACAAACATGGCGGATAGAACAGCAAGGTATAGCGACATTAGCTCGGATTCAAACTCAGATTTCAGCGGTTTAAGCGATTCAACAGATTATGCATGTATTGAAACGGATGGTTGTAGTGTGGAGGCAGGTAGCGAAAACGAAATTGAAGAAGAAACTGAAGCTATTGAGCCATATCGGTTTGAACCGTATGCAAGCGAAACCGAAGAAAACGACACGACAGCCAGCGACACGGGAGAAAGCGAGGACAAATTCGGCGATCGCCTTCTAACCAACGATTGGTATGTGTTTGTTTGGCATCAAAGGAAACTAACAACTATGAACTAGGTTTACAGCATATGAAATACATTTGGCAACAACATGCACTTTGAGAGTGCAGACAGCCCAGTTTTCGTCAATTAATATATTCTGTAGACATACCCTCATCCGCTCTCTTTTCCTGAAAGCTGATCTGTCCAGTTTTGAAGTTGATGTCAGCAGGCCAGGGAAGCTAGGATCGATATTCTTCTATGCCATCTCTGTCGTAGCATAGCTTTCGTCAGTAAAGTGTGCGGAACAAACGTCCAATTTCTTGCCACTTTCGCATCTTTGGGCCACTGGTGCAACTTGAATCCGTCCCTGTTTGTGTTGTTACACCCTCCGACAACACACCGACGAGGCATGATGTCTCCAAGGTACGGAAAACAGTCGAAAAAACGGAAAATAACAGAGCTGATTTGACTCGGTGTTTGTAATGTGTTTGAGAAAATGGCGGATTGCTTCCCGATGTGACGTCAGGTTGTGACGTCATCGCTCCGAGAGCGAATAATAGAAAGGCGTTTAATTCGCCAAAATTCACCCATTTAGAGTTCGGAAATCGGTTAAAAAAATATATGGTCTTTTTTCTGCAACATCAAGGTATATATTGACGCTTACATAGGTCTGGTGATAATGTTCCCCTTTAAAAAAATAATCTCAGTTCCTTTAAAGTGATATTTACTTTCTCCTTTCAATATATGTTTTGAATGTTTTTGAGTATAATGTCCTTTATACATACAGTACAGGCCAAAAGTTGGGACACACCTTCACATTGATTGTGTTTTCTTTATTTTCATGACTATTTACATTGTAGATTGTCACAAAACAGCTATTGCTAGTTGTTTGATTACTCTGCTTCATTGATGACAAATATTTTAAATAGCCAAATGGGCAAATCACATTGTTGATTTAGATCAATATTCCCCAAACTACAGGCCAGCATCCACAACCTGGTCCACGGGATGTCCCAAATTCCTTTTTCTTCATATTTTTATTTTTAATCTGTCCTGTCCAGCCGCTGAGGCAAATAATTTTGTTGATGTAGATGCCCACATCTGCTGCAGCCTACAGATTTACTTTACAAAAGAGAAGTGTGGGTACTTATCTTCTTGCCTTATTTGTATTTGATTTCAATAAATGTTTGGATACAACTTGTCCAGAGTGTATCCCACCTTCCGGCCGAGTGCAGCTGAGATAGGCTCCAGCACCCCATGTGACCCCGAGAGGGACAAGCGGTAGAAATTGGATGGAAATGTGTGGATATAGTTAGTGTTTGGTGCATCCAGATCGATACAGGAGGGGATAGAAAGAAGAAATTCCTTTAACCCAATGTGGCGCCAGAGTCAAAAAATTTGGGGACCCCTAATCTAGATGCTAATATCTGATGTACAGATTGAGTTTACAAAGGAGAGGTATGGGATACTTCTGCTGTTTAAAGTTAAACACATTAGTATATTTCAATATTTGCAGCAGATCCCTAAAAACACTGGAGCGCTGTCATACAGAGCTTCTCCACTAGATGGTTTAAGAAGGACTACCTTGGTCTGTGGTGGGCCTAGCGCACACTTGACTCAATTGTACATACCTTTGATGTTTCCTGTCTCATCTCAACTCTGAGCTGCTTCTAGAATGAATTGGCACACTTTCTAGCTGTCTTTTGGACTTTGCTCCTGGATGCTCTGAGCGCTAGGAGGGATTTCTGACATGGTGAGCGCTTGTATTTAATAAGGACAGCACACTTTGCGCCAATAACAGGATTAATCTAACGAGACATGGCTTCAAACCAGTCACAGTTTTTAGAGATCTTCCTGCCAAAGGTAGAAAAGGGGATTTTCTATACATTGTCCCAGAGGTGTGGGCAGCACGGTGGAAGAGGGGTTAGTGCATCTGCCTCACAATACAAAGGTCCTGAGTAGTTTTGGGTTCAATCCAGGGCTCGGGATCTTTCTGTGTGGAGTTTGCATGTCCTCCTCGTGACTGCGTGGGTTCCCTCCGGGTACTCCGGCTTCCTCCCACCTCCAAAGACATGTACCTGGGGATAAGTTGATTGGCAACACTAAATTGGCCCTAGTGTGTGAATGTGAGTGTGAATGTTGTCTGTCTATCTGTGTTGGCCCTGCGATGAGGTGGCGACTTGTCCAGGGTGTACCCCGCCTTCCGCCCGATTGTAGCTGAGATAGGCTCCAGCACCCCCCGCGACCCCGAAAGGAATAAGCGGTAGGAAATGGATGGATGGATGGATGTCCCAGAGGTGGTCCCGTTATCCAGAAGCAGATTTGAGTGGTTGGTCTTCAGAGAAAACAGCCTCAAAAGACTTGGCAAACTCCTCAACTTTACCAGGATCCCACATGTTTATGGTTTTGATACGTAGCATTCTTCCTTTCTTTTTCAAATTAAACTTCTTCAGGTACTGCATACTAACTGATTGTAACTTATGACCTCCATTTTAAAAGGTTGTTTTTGTTCAAATCTCCTGCTACCGTAGTGGTCTATTGTGCTCTCTATTCCCTGCAGTTGGGCGTGCTGCGTGTGACAGGACAACTGTGCAAAACTGTCCCTAATCAGCACATATGCTACTTTGGCTGAGTGGTGGTAGCTGGGAGACTCCAGATCATTCCTATTGGTTAACTCCCATCCTGGCAGTTGCACTGACTGCAACCTATTTAACTGCTCGCCTTCCACAATGCATATATATATATATATATATATATATATATATATATATATATATATATATATATATATATATATATATATATTTATATTTATAAAAATAAAAATGCATATGTCAATGTAAAAAGACGTATGGGTAAAACTGTGTATATTTTGGTCTGCATGCTCGTTCTTAGCTCTTAAGTTGGTCATTGGTACTAAGGATGTACAATACAATCCTTTTGACCATCAGTTACCTTAATTTCAACTGAGCTGCCATAATAGTTGCAGTTTTAAGATAGGAAATTAAGAAAAAAATAAGCAGCCAGTGCAGTTCTGCTGCACCAGTCTGTTAGCCACAATTATTTCATTGTCAACAGACGGCTGCCTTCTAATTACCATGATAGGTGGCCCAGTTGGCAGAGGTGGAGATTTGGCACTCTGATGGAGGGAATGAAGACGGATTTCAAGATTTGTCCTAGATCTTTTCAGTACTTTTTCACAGTCTGGGGATTGGATAGCCAGAATTTAGAGAGAAATATCCTTGCAAGGGCACTTTCTGCAGCTGTAGCATTTCATACTTTATCACTGCTCAGGTGCATCCATTTCAGGGGAGCCAATTCAACCACGCAATATCTCGTCATTTTACTTGCAGAGTCTTGCCACAGCTACAGAATTGACTCGAACACACATATTAATTGTAGTTGAAAGAGATACATTTTTATGTGAGACAGGAGTCAGGTTTAAAATACAGCAGCACTCTGTTGTTGAAACGGTTACAAAATGTAATTTTTTTCAATAACTGAGATAATTTCCTGGCTGCAGTTTATCATCCTTACTTTGTTCAGCAATCCTCTTAATGTGAAATTGGAGAAATTGTTAACACATTCCAGTCAACTCATGCTAAATGGCGAACTGCACTTTTGTTTTTAAATTTTGCCTATCATTCACAATCCTTATGTAGGACAAGAACACATATGTTTTTCTTTTTCAAGGTATTCGAACTTGCAAATAAACGTAAATTAAAGTCAGCCAACAAAGAAGTCAAGGGTAGTCGCTCTCTTCTGCCTATAAAGCGCTCTAAAAAACATCTAAACACCTCCATTAAGGTTTTATATATATGCTATAAGCATGTACGTAATGTAATAATAGACACATACGTAATAACATGTAATATTTTCACAGACACATCACAACCTTCACTTTTTCCTTCATCAACAACACTACTAATCATGGCAGACTTCATGAGAGACAACAAACATAATAAAATAATCACTTACTGTTCAATGTCTGCTATAACTGGGATGCCGACTGCGAGAATGTTCATATAATCCCGTTTTGGTGAATAATTCATCATTGTCCATACAAGGGTTTTAAAAAAAGCCAGTGCTGCAAACGAGTGTCTATTTGTGTATATCCCTGGGTCTAAGTTGAATATCACAGATGACCAACTTCTCTGTTTTTGGCCACTTACTTCTACTATACAAGTGAGAGGAATTACTTTTAATCTAGAATTAACATTCATCAGTTCAGAGGCAATCATTATGCAGCAGCTCAGTATGTCAACACTGCAGCTGCACAAGCTAGCTCTCTGTGATCACGGCACGGCTAAAAAGTTGCCTTTG
The DNA here is from genome assembly GCF_033978685.3 of Nerophis lumbriciformis. Classification (NCBI taxonomy): domain Eukaryota; kingdom Metazoa; phylum Chordata; class Actinopteri; order Syngnathiformes; family Syngnathidae; genus Nerophis; species Nerophis lumbriciformis. The sequence goes on from NC_084548.2 coordinate 55,487,932, forward strand.
CGTCCAGGCCCAATCACATGATATCTACGTTTTTTCACACACACAAGTTAATGCAATGCATACTTGGTCAACAGCCATACAGGTCACACTGAGGGTGTGAGAATTTTTAGTGGTTTTTTTGGACGTTTTTTTATTTGGTCTTATAGGCGGAACAGAATATCTCCCATTGGCTCTGCTGTAAGCTGACTTTTATTTACATTCATTTATGAGTTAGGATGCATTAAAGCAATACATCCGTTGTCATGTCTTTCATAATGACTGTGAACAAATAGGCAACATTCCAAAAAAGTGTGTTCCCCTTTTAAATGCTTAGCATATCTTTAAAAAAAGGAAACGCCTGTCTAATAAAAAGTGACAGTTTTCAAAATGGCCCTTGCTTTATTTAACTTTTCTATTTGTTGACCTTGGTGGGGAAATATTGGACAGTGGGGTTGTGCATCCTTCCAAAATGAGATTTAAAAATGATACATTTTAAAATGTAATGATTTGATGCGGTAAGATTTCATCCGGTCAGTTCATTTCAATGCAATATGATGGGACATTTCCTTGTTGAAATAGACTTTTGTTTTGCATTATAAATGATCCAAGGTCAATTCTATAAATGTAGCACTGTCTATTGTCAAACAAAAACTTAAGTATTTGTGTTGTGTTTATTACTTATTTATTACTATGAGATTGTGTTTATTACTCTAGTACATTACACTTAATGGACTTTCGGGAGCCCTGCTAAGAATGAAAATAGACTTTAATATTAACTTTTAACTAGTCGCGGAAATTTACTTCATCGTTTACTTTATTATACACTTAATTATGTCCATTTCAGGTCCCTCATTCTCCACACTGTACAGTCTTACATCTACTGTGTAACAATGAAACGGGCTATTGAAGACGATATCACCTTGTCTCGAGCTGAGTTATGGCCAAGTTTTGCTTGAAAGAAGCCTGAAATATCTGTGCCTTTGTCCTGTCGGGTCTTTAGAGCTAGCTGTTCTCGCCTTCTCATCGGGTGGTTTCTCCATGTTTTCTCACCATTAACATTACTACCAAAAACTGCCGTAATGTGGCCTGGCCTGTAAGGATCAAAAAGTTGAAAAGTAAAAATTGGACTTATAAGTCAGGGAGTGTTTTAATTGCCACAATAACGTGTTCAGCAGATTCAGTAGTAAGTATTGATATGTAATGTTGACGACAACGTGTGTTTGCCTCTTTTTAAATAACTAAAACAGGTGTTGTGATGAAGTACTGGTATACATACTTACCAACCCTCCCGAATTTTCCGGGAGACTCCCAAATTTCAGTGCCTCTCCCGAAAATCTCCCGGGACAACCATTCTCCCGAATTTCTCCCGATTTCCAGCCGGACAACAAGGTGCGCCCCCTCCAGGTCCATGCGGACCTGAGTGAGGACAGCCTTTCGTCACGTCCGCTTTTTCTCTATATTAAAACAGCGTGCCGGCCCAGTCACGTTAAACATCTACGGCTTATGGAGAGTGCACAACTGCACACACAACAAGAAGGAGACAAAGCAGAAGAACGAAGAAGAGACAGTCATGACGACGACGAGTAAGAAGAAGAAGTACGCTTGCAAGTCATCAGAGAGGGTGTTGAGCATGGTTAGAAAGATAGTGACAGAGAATAGAACGAGGATGGACAATTCAACCCTAAACTCACTTCTTTCCTGCAAATTATATTTCACAGATGCTGCCCATACCTATGCTCCTTCAAAGGCTGTGCTACTGGCTGCAAAGCATTGCACTTTCAAATACAACAATGAGTACAGGAGTGTTATGTGTGTGTATATGTGTAAATAAATAAACACTGAAATTCAAGTGTTTATGTTATATATATATAAAGTATATATATATGAAAGCGGATACAACTTCACCCTCACCTATGAACCCACGCCAGGAAACCAACCAAAAAAGAGCAGAAAACGAAACAACATTATCTGGTACAACCCCCCATACAGCAAAAACGTCTCAACTAATATTGGCCACAAATTCCTCACTTTGATCGACAAACACTTCCCCAAAGGCAACACCCTAAGAAAAGTATTCAACAAGAACAGCATTAAATTGAGCTCCAGCTGTATGAACAATATACGACAAATTATTTCAAATCACAACAAAGCAATTGCAAAGAAGCCGTCTGCCCCCAGACAGAGCGACTCCAAAACCAACAAAGGCAGCAACTGCCGCAAGAAACCTGATTGCCCTCTCAGCGGGGGGTGCTTACAAACATCAGTCGTTTACCAATCAAAAGTAACACGCAAGGACATTAACACATCCGACACATATGTAGGATTAACCGAGGGAGAGTTCAAAGCCAGATGGAACAATCACAAGGCTTCTTTCAGGAACCAAAGCCTACGGAATACTACAGAACTCAGCAAACACATTTGGGACCTCAAAGACAATATTGTTGAATATTCAATAACATGGCAAATTCATCCAGCACACCTTACAACAGTGGTAATAAAAGATGCAACCTATGCTTAAAAGAGAAACTGTTTATTATAAACCGCCCAGACCTGTCATCCCTCAACAAGCGCAGCGGAATTGTATCAGCATGCCGTCACAGACGGAAACACCTCCTAGGTAACACATGAGCCAATCACCACGTCCCTACGCCAGCCTGTACCTACCCGCTCTGTGCCCTATATAAACCATGGTATGCGAATACTTCTATTAAAATCTCCTGATGATTGAGGGAACCCCTCATGAAACAGGCCTGTAGAGATGAAGTAGTCTTGTGATTTTTTTCCCCACACATACATATATTGCGCTCTACCACGGTATCGAGCACTATCTTTTGGATAATCTAATTAAGACATATATATATATAATTCACTGCAAGTCAAGTATTTATTTTATATATATGAAATACTTGAATTTCAGTGAATTCTAGCTATACATATACTCCTCCCCCTTAACCACAAACCATGTAACTGGCGGTAGGCAGCCAGTGGCACAAAAAGTACCACAGTAGAAATAAAGAAACACCTAATGGTGGCCCCAATGGAAGACTTAACAAAAATTTTAAAAATGACAACAGGCTGTGCAGCAAAAAACACCACGCTAATAGGTAGACAAGGAGCATGGAACACAGTTGGCGTAGAAACATGATGGAAAGATCCCGTGCCACCAGCTGCGTCTGATCAGGGAAAGGGTCAATGCATAAAGCTGTGCTCAGTCACTCCCGCCTTCCCTCAGTAACAATGACAACAAGAAAACAGAAAATAACAGGGGAGGGAGTTTGACAGCAGGGGGCAGAAAAAGCAGACACATAACATTATATTGCGCACTATCGATTGCATTGTTGATTGTATGTAATGTGATTGGTTTTTTTCACACTCCATAATAGATTGTCTGACTTATTTGAAGACATTTCAAAGTGACATTATAACCTACTAAATAAATACTTCTTATTTTGTGTTTTACAATCAAAAATATGAATCATTATTCATGTTTGTTTTATTAATAGCAAGTTAGTGCAAGTGTGTACACCTTAAAAGTTGACCTCCTAGACTTGACCGTGTAGTGGCCATTGATATCCTACAGTTGGCATGTCTGATTCCTGGACGAAAGGATGTTGGATGTCAAGTATTGATTTAAGGAATGTGAGATGAAATCCAATACCAGTTATCAAGGCCGCCATGTCGACGGTAGACTATTTTGAGAGCAGCGTGAGTGAGTGTGTTAATTATTCATGCGATCAAGTTTATTCACCATAATTATTTATTTTGTATTGAATGTGCTTGACTTTAATGTACGGTCCCAGAAAAAAATACTTATTATACCATGATAAACAGAACTCTTATTGTAGCATGGTTTTGTTGTGCTCACACACACACACACACACACACACACACACACACACACACACACACACACACACACACACACACACACACACACACACACACACACACACACACACACACACACACACACATACTCTTCTTGTATTTGTTACCTTCTTGGGACCTCTGAAAAATGCCACCCTTTCAAGATATATAAAGACATGTTTTTACAACATTAATGATATACACATACTATACAAATATTAAAACGCTTGTTGTGAAAAATTTGTTGGAATTTCACAAGAAAAAGGTCACAATTTCACAAGAAAAACTTAGAATTTTGGGAGTATTATAATAAGTTGTAATTTTACTCAACGTAAGTCAAAATTATTACAAGAAAAACTGAACATTTGTGCAATATTATGATAAAGGTTGGAATTTTACTCAATAACATTCACAATTTTACAAGAAAAGCTTAAAATGTTGGCAATTTTATGAAAAGAGTCGTAATTTTACTTGACAAAAGTCACAATTTTATAAGAAAACTTTAAAATTTTGGCAATACTATAATAAGAATCGGAATTTTTACTTGGCAAAATTATGACAAAAGTCATAATTTTACTGTAGAAGCCAACTGTTAATGGCCACTATAGTCGTAGCACCGCAGTGTATTTGTTCATCCTATGGTCACATATGGGACGCGGGTTGTCTTACGTCAGCACCGGAAGTCATAAAATCAGCTGTTCACCTGGCAGTTTTTTTCGGGGATGAATAGGGAAGTCCTTCTTCTTGTTTTATCATATATTGCTGCCTTTGCACCTGTCAGTGTTTACTTTTGTATGCACATTAAATCAACCAAAAATCCTGACTTTGGAGCAATGTTCACGGACTCTAGTATTTGGCTCTCACATGGAAGGTACTTTTCCTTGTTTGATGTCTCAAGAAGGGTAAAAATACAAGAACACACACACACACACACACACACACACACACACACACACACACACACACACACACACACACACACACACACACACACACACACACACACACACGTCTTATTGGCCACAGACTAGGTTTAGACTAGGGGAAAAGAGATGGAGATGGTATGTAATTATCCCTGATATACTGGACCCTACAGGCCAGTCAGCCAGGTGTCTGTCATTGCTGCTAGAGATGGAGCTGAGACATTTCTACTCTCTGAGGAGTGCGGCTGCTTGTTAAACCTGCCATTGGAGCTTATAAGCAAGTGATGAGATGTGGAAAAGCAGGAAGGAAAGATACCACTTTATAACAGAAATATAAATGCACTGACTATACATTTTTGGAAACGTGATTGTTATTTCTGTCCAGTGCAAAAGGGCAACGGCAGCAGGCCTGCTTTGAATGTCAATTGATGTTTTGATAGCAGTATTAAGCAAAAATGTAATTGCTGTATATTCTGTACTGCAGTGATGGGCTTACTTGCCAACCTTGAGACCTTCAAATTTGGGAGGTGTTGAGGTGTGGGGCGCGGGGTTTGGTGGTAGCGGGGGTGTATATTGTAGCCCGGAAGAGTTAGGGATGCAAGGGATTCTGGGTATTTGTTCTGTTGTGTTCATGTTGTGTTACGGTGCGGCTGTTCTTCCGAAATGTTTGTCAATCTTGTTTGGTGTGGGTTCACAGTGCGGTGCATATTTGTAACAGTGTTAAAGTTGTTTATACGGCCACCCTCAGTGTGACCTGTATGGCTGTTGATCAAGTATGTCTTGCAGTCATTTCCATGTTTATGCAGAAGCTGCATACATATGACTGGGCCGGCACGCTGTTTGTACGGTGATAAAGCGGACGCTAAAGGCAGAGTCATCACGGCACGCCCTTAATATTGTTGACCGGGTGAAAATTGGGAGAAATTCGGGAGGATGGTTGCCCCGGGAGATTTTCAGGAGGGGCTCTGAAAGTTAAAGTTAAGTTAATGTACCAATGATTGCCACACACACACTAGGTGTGGTGAAATGTGTCCTTTGCATTTGACCCATCCCCTTGTTCACCCCCTGGGAGGTGAGGGGAGCAGTGGGCAGCAGCGGTGGCCGCGCCGGGAATCATTTTTGGTGATTTAACCCCCAATTCCAACCCTTGATGCTGAGTGCCAAGCAGGGAGGTAATGGGTCCCATTTTTTTTTATAGTCTTTGGTATGACTCGGCCGGGGTTTGAACTCACAACCTACCGATCTCAGGGCGGACATTCGGGAAATTCGAGAGTCTCCCGGAAAAATCGGGAGGGTTGGCAAGTATGGTGATGGGCAAGCTAGTTGGAAAAATGTAGTAAGCTAAGTCACAAGTTACCCTCGATTAAATGTTGCTAAGCTACAGGGGAAGCTATCCCCGGAGAATTGTAGCAGGCTACGCGTCAAGCTACACGACAAAAGTAGATTGTTACATCAAAGCTACATTTAACGGCATTTATATCTATGTATAACATGTATAATATCAATGTTAATGTAACTGAGATTGTACTAGTTGACCCAATAAGGGTCCAATACTATTAACTATCTGTCATTTTGCTGGGGACACTACCTCTCGGGGTCCCCACACAACACTCTATGTATTTATTTGAGTTTGCCTTGTTTTATTTTTACTTAATTTAAGTTGTCTTTTTGCCATTTGAGGCCCAATGGAACCGTTGCCCCCACATTCATCCATCCATTTCCTACCGCTTGTCCTTTTCGGGGTCGCGGGGGGTGCTGGAGCCTATCTCGGCTGCATTCGGGCTTGACAAAATAGTACGATTCCTTTGTTTTACAAAAACTTCTGTGGATCAGGAATCGGCCTCCTAAAATATCGACAAACATAAATACATTTTATCAATAGTTCAGTTTTACCTGACGTCTGTCAATGTTCTTTCTGTTTACCATATTAATACTTTGTACCAGTGGTTTTCAACATGTGGCATTGTGAGCCTCCTTTCAAAGGATACTATTTGGTTGTGGACCCCTACTACTCCATAAAAACTGAATTTCTGAAGCATATCTTGTCTTCTGCTCACCTCAGTCTCTGTTTGCAGTTTTGAAGTTTGGTTTCCACTATCAGCAGATAACTAACAGTTAGCATATCAGATTTTTAAAAATATTTTTCTTAATTTTTGTCCAGCTGCCACAAATCCCCTATAGTATTCTGGACCCCTCACTGATAACAATCATGAGTAGTACACAAAATGAACAGTTTACTTTCCTCTTTTTTTTTAAAATCTAGCACTGAATCCTATTTATAGAGCATTTCTTAGGCAGGAGAGAGACCCTGTTGATGTGTTACTACCATTTGCCTCTCCTTTTTTATTGCGTTTATTGCTGAATTGCACATGAGGTCACATCTGGTCTGAGTCACCTCAGACCCAAGCACTTGGGGTCAAACAAGCGTAGTCAATATGGTACTTAACCATGCACAAATAAGTCCAACAATGTTTTTCATGGTCTAAATGCCAAATTCGTAAACCCAACCAGATTTAAAGAAATAATGTGCCTCACTACTTTTGTATTTCTTGAATTCATTTAGAGTTTAGAAGAAAGTGTGGGCGATGCCCACTAAGGCTTTAAATCTTGTAAAAAGTCATTATTTTTTAGAGTGTATGGATCCACTCCATTACATTAAGTTACAGTATATTTTGATGATATCTAGCTTGCTTTTTTGGGTCTAAACCTTGCTTTGACAACCCTGCAGCTGGTCGTAAATGAACACGAGCTACACTATATTGCCAAAAGTATTTGGCCACCTGCCTTGACTCTCATATGAACTTGAAGTGCCATCCCTTTCCTAACCCATAGGGTTCAATATGCTGTCAATTCACCTTTTGCAACAATTACAGCTTCAACTCTTCTGGGAAGGCTGTCCACAAGGTTCCGGAGTGTGTTTATAGGAATTTTCCACCATTCTTCTAAAAGTGCATTGGTGAGGTCACACTTAGAAGGCCTGGCTCTCAGTCTCCGTTTAATTCATCCCAAAGGTGTTCTATCGGGTTCAGGTAAGGACTCTGTGCAGGCCAGTCAAGTTCATCCACACCAGACTCTGTCATCCATGTCTTTATGGACCTTGCTTTGTGCACTGGTGCACAGTCATGTTGGAAGAGGAAGGAACTGCTCCAAACTGTTCCCACTAGGTTGGGAGCATGGAATTGTCCAAAATGTTTTGGTATCCTGGAGCATTCCAAGTTCCTTTCACTGGAAGTAAAGGGCCAAGCCCAACTCGTGAAAAACAACCCCACACCATAATTCCTCCTCCACCAAATTTCACACTCGGCACAATGCAGTACAAAATGTACCGTTCTCCTGGCAACCTCCAAACCCAGACTCGTCCATCAGAAATTTCACGACTGGATTTGTTGCACAGGTGGCATCCTATGACAGTTACACGCTTGAAATCACTGAGCTCCTGAGAGCGGCCCATTCTTTCACAAATGTTTGTAGAAACAGTCTCCATGCCTAAGTGCTTGACTTTATACACTTGTGGCCGGGGCCAAGTGATTTATTTATTTATTTACATTTATTGATTAGGACACCTGATTCTGATACTTTTGGTAATATAGTGTATGTTGATTGTGTTTGCCCCCCCAAGTCAAAAGTGGGAGTGCCTCCTGGTCATGTGATTGCAACCCAGCAATTGAAATTTGGCAACTGAATATTGGCCCTTTTCTTACCATTGATCATGGGATGCTGCTGGACAGTGGCAGGAATAAGAACCAGATCTCAAGAGATGTCCCAATCCCGATCATTGGATCGGATCCGGGGCCAATGTTTGTCCATTTTAACCGGCTGGTAAACTCGCAGCGCCCAGCCGATCTTTACCACAGCTGTGTATCAGGGTTTACACGGCTAAAGGTTGTACTCACATGAAAAATTCCTTCAAAAGGGATGCACGCTCAGACAGACAAAATTAAATTTCCATATTCCATGTTACACCCGCACAGGAGTTGCATGAATTCCAGGAGGGTGCGTGTCTTGGCAGAACACCGGCTCGAATTTGAGCGCAAGCTGTAACACTTCTAAGATACGAATCCTCACCACCATAATGGAATATAAACCTAATTTCTTTCACTGGAGGGCTAAAGGAAAAGGAATGGGTAAGCATGCCACACACACTCACCGAGCAGGACGGCACAAAAGCGAACCACTGAAGCTTCATTCTAACGTAGGGGTGACCGATCCAAATGTCAATACTATTGATATCTCGTGTGGTACCAGTATATAAATGATACTAAAGTGATTGAATATATATATATTTTTTAACAATCTTATTATTACAAAATTATTTTTCCGGTTGTTTTTGTTGTTGTTTACAAACCCAGAGAGTAAGTATGTGGATGCAGAAAGGCTTTGAGGAAAAAACACAAATAATTGAAATGGAAGCCAATAGTAGTTTTTGCTTTTGTTTAGTTATCGTGCACAATCCACTTTAATTTGTTACATAAAGTGTATGTAGCATTCAATACCACACATTTCATACATCATCTGATTTACAACACTACTTGTGTCATGTCTGTGTGATCATGTTTTGTTTTAGTCATGTTCGGTTTTGTTTTTGGACTTCTTGTGCACTTTTGTTTGTTTTGTCACCATAGCAACCATTAGTTTCACCTGGTTCACATCCTCATGTCACGCAACTGTTTTCACATTTTGCGTCACGCACCTGCTGTCACTAATCATGTCACTATTATTTAAGCTCCCAGTTGCCAGGCTGTCTTCCTTGCGACATCACCCTCTACACAAACCTTGTTATTCATGCTTCATGCCATGCCACAGTAAGTGTTTATTAGTTTCACGTCCATAGTTTTGCCTTTGTCCTAGTTTTTGTTTCATTAGCCAAGTTTTTGTACTTCCGCCTTGTGCACGCTTTTTGTTTGTTCTTTTTGTTAGTGTAAAAATAAACATGTATGTACCTTCACGCCATGTCCAGTCCAGCTTTACTTGCATCTCGGGAAAACAACCACTCCAAAGTCCAAGTCTTGACAACTTGCAAACTCTAAATGTCTTAAAACAAGCTTCATAGGAGTGATTTATTGTGTTCACTTTGCTATAAAACATTTTCTAATGTATAATGTATTGTTAAAGTTTTGGATCAGTAATCGGACAAGAGGTAAAACATATTGACCTGGACATCCCAGGTCAATAACTGCTGTCAATCCAAACCCCAAATGAGGTTAATAGGTGACTTATCTCCTAAGCATGTGGGGAATCCATTGATCCATCCATCCATTTTCTGTATAACGTCTCCTGGTCAGAGTTGCTGGAGAGCTGAAACCTATTCTCGCTGAATTTGAAGGAATTGTAGACTATACACTGCACTGATGCATATCCAGTTTCACATCAATCGTGATATGGCATTGAGCAGGAATTTAGCCTGCAACAGCACCATCAAATTACAGTCACAGCAGAATTATTTTTAATCTTGTTGTGAAAGGGTTTTTACTCTATGCATTGTTGTGTGTGTGTGTGTGTGTGTGTGTTTTATTTTGCTGTCTGCATTGGGATTTAAACCCTCCAGTCCCAAGGTTAAATCCTCATAGAATGAGCAAATACTATCGCATTTTGAAAGATCAAAGCTTTTTTTCATACCTAATCTTACATTTTCACTTCCATTAATGTACAAAAAAAGTGCTGCATTTATGCTCTAACACAGGGGTGTTGAATTCATTTTTTATTTCGGGCGACATTGCAGTTATGGCTGCCCTCAGTGGACAGGGGGATTAAAAATGTATAATCATCTCATAATAATACGACACAATATCCAATGCCAGGGCGTCTCCAAACCTTTTGACCAAGGGCCACATACTGAGAAATAAAAGTATGCAGGTGGCCACTTTCATACATTTTGCACATTAAATTCAGTTCATCAGTGTATGCTAAACTATTTAAAAAGAAAACATTGCGAGTAAAGCTTTCGTGTTGTGGGTCAGAGGTTACCGTTACTGGTCCGTGACACGCATTTTCTACCAGGCCACTTAGAAATATTAAATACTCTACTATATATATATATATATATATATATATATATATATATATATATATATATATATATATATATATATATATATATATATATATATATATATATATATACATACATACATACATACATACATACATACATACATACATACATACATACATACATACATACATACATACATATATATATATATACATACATACATACATACATACATACATACATACATACATACATACATACATACATACATACATACATACATACATATATATATATGTCTTAATAAGGTTATCCAAAAAATAGTGCTCGATATCGTAGTAGAGCGCAATATATGTATGTGTGGGAAAAAATCACAAGACTATTTCATCTCTACAGGCCTGTTTCATGAGGGGGGTACCCTCAATCGTCTCCTGACGATTGAGGGTACCCCCATACATATATATATATATATATATATATATATATATATATATATATATATATATATATGTGTGTGTATATATATATATATATATATATATATATATATATATATATATATATATATATATATATATATATATACTGCTCAAAAAAATTAAAGGAACACTTTGCAAACACATCAGATTTCAATGGTGAAAAAAAAAAAAGTGGGATATCTATACTGATATGGACAGTTTAATGTCTCAGGAACAAAAGGATGCCACATCTTTTGATGGAAATAAAAGTTTTCAGCCTACAGAGGGCTCAGTATATAGACACCCCAAAAATCAAAGTGAAAAAATGATTTGGCAGGCTCGTCCATTTTGCCTAAATTCAATTTCTGCAACTCAAAATGATTTTCAATATCTTGTGTGACCCCCACGGGCTTGTTTGCATGCTTGACAACGTCGCGGCATGCTCCTAATGAGACGACAGATGGTGTCTTGTGGGATGTCCTCCCAGATCTGTCTAAGGGCATCAGTGAGCTCCTGTAAAGTCTGAGGAGCAACCTGGCGGCGTCTGATGGACAGAAACATTATGTCCCAGAAGTGTTCTATCGGGTTTAGATCAGGTGATCGGGAGGGCAATTCAATTGTGTCAATTCCTTCATCCTCCAGATACTGTTTGCATACTCTTGCCACATTGTCGTGGACCAGGAGGAACCCAGGACCTACTGCACCAGCGTAGGGTCTGACCATGGGTGCAAGGATTTCATCCCCATACCTAATGGCAGACATACACATATTTTGGGAAACAGAATTTTCCAAACTGATAAAAACATGTCGATTGTGAAGGACACTGTTTCAGAAAGTAAAATTTGAAAGACATTTAACTGAACATTATTCTTTTACACTGAATGTTTACATTGTCACTTTAGACACTCAACTGCAAATTATTTTTAACATTTGCTTGAGACAGTGGATGTCCCTGCAAACTTATTTGCACTTGAAAATGTGTGTTTCTAGTATAATTAAAACATTTTTAGGATTGTGTTTGTGTTCAATTACAGTAAGTGTGTTTATTGTAAGCAATCCTCACACCTTATAGTTTTTTTGTTTTTTTTTGGATATATACCACAATAATATCGTACCATGGCCTTAATATCGTGATAATATTGTACCGTGAAACATTATATGAAAATTGTATATCTATATACGTATATATACATATATATTTACACACACACATACACACACACTTAGGTATCCTGGCCCGCGGCCAAATTTCTTTTAACCCAATGTGGCCCTGAGTCAAACAGTTTCGAGAGCCCTGGTATATACCATAAAATGTAAATGTGCCACGTTGTAGCCAAAGGCTAATTTCCATCTGCTGTGCCTGGGAAGTTGATGGTAGATAACAGGGGTGTTCATAGTGCTGCCCGCAGCTAAATTTTTAATTGGCCTGTGGCACATTTGAAAAATAATATTCCAAAAAAGCAATACAAACTGGAATAATAATAATAATAAATCGATACATTTTTGGTGTAGAACAACACATGTGTGAATGCTATGTTATATTCACACAATAAAAGACCAAACAGGTGTGTCACGGCCCGGGCGCACTCCAGTGCGCAGTCATTTGTGCGCTGTGCTGAGTGCACCTCCAAGCGTGCGCATGCGCGCGCCACTCCGGCTGCATTTAATCGGCAATCAATCAGCACTCTACACACCTGTCGCTGATGAGCTTCTTGGGTTTCTTAAGCCAGTGCAAACCTGCGTTCCGGGCCAGAACGTAGTTTCCCGTTTCGTACATTAAGCCAACTCGTGTCAAGCTCTATGCTGCTCTGTGTTTTCTCCACCTCCGTTCCCATGTCGTTCCAGCAGCATTCCTCCGTTCCCTGACGACGAGAAGTGTGTCTCGTCTCCCCATATTCCCCTCTGGTTCCCTGGCTGCCCCTTTTTGGATCTCGACCTCCCGCCTGGACACGGACTCTGACGCCTCACTCCTGCCCTTGACCTCACGCCTGCTCACGGACCTCCGAGCACTCCGGGGTTGCGGCCGTGGTGTCGAGAGCGGCTGAATGTGAGGCTGAAAAAAGGCAAGGCGTGCGGGCATGGTCAGGGATCAAAATGCATGCCTTTTTACGGGTCTGTTGGTCATTCTCCGGGTGGGGATGTCAATAATGTCATATTAATAAACTGTTTCCCCTTATAATTTCCCTAAGATCGACTGGTTGATAGTGATCGATGGGTTGGCGATCCCTGGTATATACCATCAACCTGCCGAGGACCATCTCAACGCATGCCCAGGGCTCCCACTAACTCCACGTTATGGTGAATTGAATTTTTCATGCACTTAATTTGGCTGTAATTATTTGCCGCACATGAAAGGCCGGTCCGTGAAAAAATGGCCTACATTAAACCTGTCCCTGGTGAAAAAAAGGTAGGGGACTCATGTTGTAGGTGACAAAACAAATAGTTATTAGTTATATCTGATATACCTCATTAATGATTAATTCATTTGATTTTCAAAAAGAAATTAGCCGTGTGCCAAAATTGGCCCCTGGGCCGCACTTTGCGCCGAATGCGTTTACCGTATTTTTCGGAGTATAAGTCGCACCGGAGTATAAGTCGCACCTGCCGAAAATGCATAATAAAGAAGGAACAAACATATATAAATCGCACTGGAGCCCGGCCAAACTATGAAAAAAACTGCGATTTATAGTCCGGAAAATACGGTAGTTATTATATTTACTAACCCTAATGTAATTGATGGATAACATGCTTTGAAATCATAAGTCATGGTGACAGGCAGATATTTTAGTATTTATATTTATTTTAAGAACAAGTTTGGAATGATTGATAGTATAACAGTTGTTGCATAATATGATCATTTTAATATTGAAAATATATGCAATTGCATGCAGAACATGCATGATTTCTCTTAAAATGTAAAGAATGAATACATTTACGCTTTTGACCTTCCGTTTTTTCAATAACACTTGGTGTCGAACTTTGAGTTCGGCCCCAGTCCACAAAAACATTTCAACATCTCACCCAAGTTAATTGGGCATACATGCACGCACCCGCCCCTACCCCAATCAACGCCTTCACCACTGCTTAATTCCTCTTCGGGGTTGTGGACGGCTGAGTAGCGCTTCATAGCGGCAGCCGGCCTCCAGGGCCCCAAATCCCCCCCCTCTGTTGCGAGTTGTTTTGATTACATGTATCATGTTTATGTGTGCTATGCTATGTGAGGTTTTTTCCTTGGACTCAGTCTGGACCCCTCCCGAGGGTCCAGCCTTAGATTGATACTTTTTTTACTCTTCCCCCTTTCCCAATGTCACTTTTTTCCCACCTTTTTTAAGGAGCGCTGTAAGTGGCTGATCCGTTGGCGGTCCCGTCTTGTCCCCTGTAACGTATGTCTGCTCTTAGTGGGACTGTGCCGAAAATGAAATTTCAGTTCTTATGTGTCTTGTACATGTTAAAGAATGGACAATAATAAAGCATCTTGAATCTTGAATCTTGAATTTAATGAGAAAGATAAGGTACTTTATTGACACATATTTTCAGGCCGCATAAAATGATGTGACGGGTTTGACACATATAGAGCATTATAGGAGATATTATTTTAATTTGCAAATTATATGGTGAGTGAAATCTAATATAATCATAACATTAGGATTTAGATGATGGCATGCTGGGGATTAGCTGTCAGATTCATAGTTCAGCTAAGTGTCTTGTGTGATTGTGTTCTGATTGAAATGGCTCATGCCCCCCCCCCCCAGCCCCCCTCTCCCTGAGTTTGATATTACTGCGCTGCTCTAATTGACAACGCCATGCTGTCACAGTGAGTGGTATCATCTAAAGAAAGGTGTAACACAAGGTTACGGGGATGTAGAAATCAATTAATGCAAGACAGTTAAAAGTGGACCTACGATTAATTTTGTCTTTTCTGATTTATAGATTATGAAACACAGGATAAGATGTACATTTATTTTATGCAGGCACATGCTATATGTGAGAGTGTCGTCTTAGTGGCAAGCGGGGGGGGGGGGGATATCACTTTTTGACATAATTTTAGACGCATCGTCAGTAGTGTTCCTTTAGATCACAGGGTGTTTCGGTCTTTAATCACTATGCACTCTCACTAAATGTGCCAAGCTACAGGTTGATCAGCCATGAGCCTACGTCAATTAAATTGGTCATGAGAGCTGCATTGTTGAGTAGATGACTTCTCATGGGACTCCTTTTACCTGAGTCAAGCCTGAGCAGAATGCATACCTCCTGGTTTTCTACTTCGGGGCCCAGCAGGGTTTTTTTTCCCTCATAAAAATCCACTGACTGCTTCTCTCGGCTGCCTGTGATGCAGCTTGTAATTCCCAGGTCTGCAAGCAGTCTGGTAGTTGATCTTGCCACAAAACCCCTACGATCTACCTCCACTAAGCGGACCTCGGTATTCTATCCGCAATTTTGTGCTTCAGCTGCAAGCTCAGCATAGCATAGGTGTTTTCGCTCATAAAATTCAGGGGTACTGTGAGTTTGATTATGTATAAATGTTGTTACAAGGTTGGAAACTCATGATTAACAATGCCAAAGCGTCAAATAATGAGGTTCATGCATTTTGGTGTGAGCTTGCATGCGGTTCTGGAGACCTCTGTTTGTGGGGTTTGTGTCAGGCTTGTCCCTGACAGTTTGGTTAAGTTTTAGTTTTTCCTCTGTGTTTGTTTTATTTCCTGTCAGCACTCTTATTTTGGTTCAGTTTCCT
This sequence comes from Nerophis lumbriciformis, assembly GCF_033978685.3. Lineage (NCBI taxonomy): Eukaryota > Metazoa > Chordata > Actinopteri > Syngnathiformes > Syngnathidae > Nerophis > Nerophis lumbriciformis. The sequence continues at coordinate 55,503,883 of NC_084548.2, forward strand.
GTTGTTCTCTCTGAGTGCTGTCCCCTCAGCTGTGGCTGATTGACACCTGGCCACACCTGGTATCAATCAGCCAGCTGCTATTTAAACCTGCCTTCCCCTCCAGTCAGTGCTGGATTATTGTCATTGTCATTGTCGCTAATACTTGTCGTCACTACTACCTGTCGTTGTAGCTCTGTCTACTTTTGTTCACTCTGCTCATGTCATAGTTCCTTTGTGTCACAGTAAGTGCTTTTGTTTCTTGTCCACAGTTAGCATTTTTGCTATTTTAGTTCATAGCCAAGTTTGTTCTCCGCCTTGTGCGCGCCTTTTGTTGTTACCCTTTTGTTTGTTTTTTTGCCATAGTGTTTAATAAAATCATGTTTTCTCGCTCAATGCCTGCCTTCATCTCTGCATCTTGGGGTTCGTCACCAACAAACTCTGACAGTTTGCAGTCTGTGTCATGATCCGTGGCCGGGATCATGTTTTGTTTAGTCATGTTCTGTTTAGTTTTGGACTACCTTGGTTCCTGTTTTGTGCACCCATGGGTTTGTTTTAGTTGCCATGGGTGCAAATTAGTATCACCTACCTCTGAATAGTGTCCAGGATGCTCACTTGCTGCCGGGCACTAATCAGAGTGCTATTTATTCACATTGCTCGCCACAGACTGTCTGGCTTCGTTGTTTGCTGAATGCAACAGTTACATTTGGATATTCCTGGGTCTTGTTTCTTGATTCCTGCGCTAAAGTTGTTACCTTAGCTTCTGCGTGCGATCGACACGCATACCTTTTTTTTTGTTTTCGGTCTGTTTGTATGCCTGTGTATGATTTATAAGCAATAATTCATGTCCTACCTGCACCCTTTGTCCGGAGTTGTCAGTCTGCATCCCGGGAGAACAACCCACGCAGTAAGATGCGACCCACACGCGACAGAACGAAGCCAGCTAGTGTGGGGCGAGCAACGTGAATAAATAGCTCTCTGATTAGTGCCCGGCAGCAGGTGAGCATCCCGGACACTAATCAGAGGCAGGTGATACTAATTTGCACCCATGGCAACTAAAAGAAACCCATGGGTGCACAAAACAGGAACTAAGGGAGTCCAAAACTAAACAAAACATGACTAAACAAAACATGATCCAGGCCATTTAGACATTAAGTCAAGCTCCTCCCATTTATTGTCAGGCTATGATAAAACACAGAAAAAGATTGAATTAAAGGGGAATATTATCACCAGACCTATGTAAGCGTCAATATATACCTTGATGTTGCAGAAAAAAGACCATATATTTTTTTAACCGATTTCCGAACTCTAAATGGGTGAATTTTGGTGAATTAAACGCCTTTCTATTATTTGCTCTCGGACCGATGACGTCACAACATGACATCACACCGAGAAGCAATCCGCCATTTTCTCAAACACATTACAAACACCGAGTCACATCAGCTCTGTTATTTTCCGTTTTTTCAACTGTTTTCCGTACTTTGGAGACATCAAACCTCGTCTGTGTTTTGTCGGAGGGTGTAACAACACGAACAGGGACGGATTCAAGTTGCACCAGTGGCCCAAAGATGCGAAAGTGGCAAGAAATTGGACGTTTGTTCCGCACACTTTACCGACGAAAGCTATGCTACGACAGAGATGGCAAGAATGTGTGGATATCCTGCGACACTCAAAGCAGATGCATTTCTAACTGGACTGGACAGATCAGCTTTCAGGAAAAGAGAGCGGATGAGGGTATGTCTACAGAATGTATTAATTGATGAAAACTGGGCTGTCTGCACTCTCAAAGTGCATGTTGATGCCAAATGTATTTCATATGTTGTAAACCTAGTTCATAGTTGTTAGTTTCCTTTAATGCCAAACAAACACATACCAATCGTTGGTTAGAAGGCGATCGCCGATATTCGTCCTCGCTTTCTCCCGTGTCGCTGGCTGTCGTGTCGTTTTCGTCGGTTTCGCTTACATACGGTTCAAACCGATATGGCTCAATAGCTTCAGTTTCTTCTTCAATTTTGTTTTCGCTACCTGCCTCCACACTACAACCATCCGTTTCAATACATGCGTAATCTGTTGAATCGCTTATGCCGCTGAAATCCGAGTCTGAATCCGAGCTAATGTGGCTATACCTTGCTGTTCTATCCGCCATGTTTGTTTGTGTTGGCATCACTGTGTGACGTCACAGGAAAATGGACGGGTGTATATAACGATGGTTAAAATCAGGCACTTTGAAGCTTTTTTTAGGGATATTGCGTGATGGGTAAATTTTTTTAAAGAAACTTCGAAAAATAAAATAAGCCACTGGGAACTGATTTTTAATGGTTTTAACCCTTCTGAAATTATGATAATGTTCCCCTTTAAGTATTATTTTTATCTAATAGTGGCATGTCTTTCTTTTCTTGGTGGTCCATTGGTTTCAATGACAATGTCTCTCCTCCCATAGTAGTGATTAGTGTAGCTTAATTGCTAGGGTTGTGAATAGATGAGTGACGAGTGGGAGATCACGTAGGGTGGCCCCGGTGACTTCTTTGTCCGAACTTTGAGGCACACCTTCTCCCTCGTGTGGGGCATGTACGTAGCACTGATGTGCGACATGCAGAGACAGAAATGTTGATAAATGCAGAGTCTGAATCGAATGGCAAGTTTGCAGGTGTACCTAATGTTGTAACCAGGTCAACCTTTAAAATGTTTATGTTATTTTGAACCGTTTCTAGGTAAAAAATAAAATAAAATCACTGACTTCAGAAATGTATTTAAAAAGTGTACATTTTTAAATGATAAATTATGATACTTTTGGAGAGGGTGGGGCATGGTTTTATTTGCAATATAAGAACGCCTCAACAATTGAACATCTTGCAGACAGACTCAAAAAGCAGGTTGAATGTGGAGCAAAATGTACACCAAAGCATATTCGATTTCTTATTGAGACCACAAGGACATGTTTTAAATGCAGATTGAAATTATTATAGGTCCCATGATTATAGTGAAATTGGAAAGTTTAAAAGTCACTTTGAAAAATATGAAAGCCAAGCCAATACTCAATAATTCACATCTCCATGACGTTGTTTGTCAGTGAAAGGATGGTTGCGTGCTGGAGGGCAGGTCAACGCCACAGAAAACCAACCAACACAAAAACGGACAATGTGTTTGAGCACATCTGTCAGGAACTTAACCGGATACAAACAGCAGCTGAGTGGGTGGGGGATAAAATATTCATCCTAAACCAGCTTCTCTCCACTGAGATTCATTCAAAGTTTTCCATTAAGAAATGCCAGTCTCGGCCATCCATTATTTATCAGGTTTGTCCCATAGAGGTGCTTACTTAGCTTACAGTACTTGGTGCTACAACATGGAAGGAGTCTGCCGAGTGCTGTTGATTTGATTTCCGATCGTTTGCTCACCTCAAGTAGGCTTCTCTGTGGTAATCTAATTAACTCAATTTGACCTTTAGCCAAAGAAGCTTAATCTTATTCCACTTCTAGTTTATGTAAAACTATCAAGTAAAGCCCGAACAATTACCAATGATTGAACAAAATCTGCACCACTGCACTCAATTACAGATTCAAATCTCTTAATGTTAGCACAGGATAAATGAACCGAACACAGCCACTGTTTAAAATGCAGCTTGGTTCAATGAACAATGCACTTTTATTTTTATTTTTTTTAGCTCTAATCGGGTTTGAGATCAGGTGCTAGAGGAATACTAGATTTAAAAGTTGGAAATTTGATATTAAGCTTCCCCTAAAGCCATGGTAAGAAATCCTTAGAATACTCAACCCCCAGTTTCTCCCAGTAACATTCTCTCCATGACATCATACAATAATTAGTGGAATAACATGACAATAATATATCATAAGAACGTTCTATGTAGAAAAAATATGTTTAAATGAGGCCTCTATTGATTTATATATAATACTCAGGCGTTTTACTTAGGTGGCTTTCCACTTCAGCTTAAGAAATCGCTGAACAGTTTATATGACTAATCAAGAATTATTTGCTGCAGACAATGATGATACGTGATACCAAGCACATTTATTTTTTTACAAAACTACCTTCAAAAACAAAAAAAAACTTAAATAGACATATACACACATGAAACGTGCATTTTATTATATTATTGAAACTACATGTCAGTAAGTCGCAGGTCGGTAGTAGGCTTGACCCCATGATGCAGAGACAGGACACGACGTACAGGTGAAAATGCTCATTTGATTATCTGAACAGCAACAAAAACATGCAAATACACCAAAAGATAGCAACACTATGCCAAACACCAAACACCAACACAGCAAAACAATGCACCAGTCCCGTGGTGCCCGCTGCCGTAATCACACCAAAACAAACAAACTATATGTTGTATTGACAGCAGCCGCCATCTCTCTTTCATTTGTGCCAAAAGACGCACACACTTGGCTGAGTCAGTGATGCGTTCACGGCCACAAAAACAGTCGGACAACTCCTACACCACACATTACCAATTTATTGATGTACTAATAATTAAATGCAGTTGCTAGATTAGATAGATACTAATAAAAACTCATATTTTACAGAAAAATGTTATACACTTTATCCAATGTTTGTGCTATAGTACACATCTCATTGTGCAAAATGTGAATGTTTTAAAGTAAACACATCTCATTGTGCAAAATGTGAATGTTTTAAAGTAAACAAAATGTGATCTCTGAAAGGGCCACATGTCTCAAATTCTTCCACAGCAGGACCCCTACCCAGACAAAACATTTTTTAATTGTATTTTCATTGTCAGTGGGCCAAATCATTTGTATTAGAAAATAATTGAATGAAAATGGCTGCTGTTATTGTATTATTATATTAACATATTTACCTTTTTATGTCAGCTCTGTGACAGGTATGATGCTAGTGTGATGACAGTGTGCACATCAACAGTTCAAAAAGTTACTATGAATTCTTAACCAGTATATAAATATCAATCCTTTCGATTTGAATGTAATTGTTAATAAGTTATTCTTTCCACAGGAGTACACTTTCACAAAAGGTTCACTATATCTTTGAAAACCTCTTATATTCTGTTGTTTATGTGTTAGAGATGGGGTTGTTCTGATCAGGGTTTTATGCTGCCAATTTTGATCGGCTGAGACATGTAAATGTAAAATGTTTTCATGGTGAGTGATATTAATGGCGTAACAATGTCAACACAATATTTAAACTAGTTCCTTGTTCTGTTTTTATTACATACAATTATTTGAGCAAAACAAAGTCAACAGTACACAATAACTAAACAAAAGATTACAAAAAATCTATCCACCAAAATTATTTGTTTTATACCCTCAAAGTCCTTCTTTGAGTTTGGTAACAAAACTTACCAAAAAAAAAGATAATTTAACCACTATAGTATCTATCATACACTGATAAGGTATCTACACTACCGATTCATGGATCGATCTGTCTTCCTTTAACATGTATCCCTGGCCGCTGCAAACCAACAAAGGAGCTCAATTTTTTTTATTTTACCCTCTTTCTAGACTCTTATTAATCTATGTATATTTTTTTGTTAATACCTGCTTACTTTCTGCTGTAATACAGTTTAATTTGTACTTCTTAAACTTTAACAAGCACTCGTTTCTGGTGTCGTTTCAAGCTAGTTTAGCTGCGATATTAGTGGTTAGTTTAGCAATTAGCTTGCCTGTTCCTGCTTGCTCTTCCTGTGTAAATGTTTAGCCTTGCCCTGCGGTGATAATAATGGTTGTAAGAGATGTAGTTTATTTTCTGCAGTGGAGTGGCTCCACAATATGTTTGGCAATAGACAGTTATCTGCTTAAGCGCCTCTGTGGCAGATTATTTCATTTGGCACCAATTGAGCATCAAAAATAGGAATCGACATTTAATGGACTGTTCGGGGAGAATTGGAATGTAATCGAAACCCAACCCTTACCATATGGAGTATCACATGCAACACCATAAATGTGTGCATCACTATTAACCCAGAATATACCCAATGTAAACGTTCTATATGACAAAGCACAGGGGGTTGACACCTGCGCCTCTTTCTTCTAGTCTCAGGGGATTTGTTTGCAAAGGTTATCTACTGTTCGTCATCAGTATGCATAGAAGAAGCAAGATCATGACGTCCTTCCCTTGGTTAAGGGCCAGGACAGTCCCGTGGCTCCTTTTAAAGAAAATTGATGGAAGACCTTGCCCTTGGATTGCATTATTCATGAGTATTTACAACAAGGTGATGTAGAGCATTTCTAAATGTCGACACAAAGTATTTCAAATGGTGAAAAGAACCTGCAATTTGGACTTAAGAGAAAACAATTACTGGTTTTAAGGGAATTATTGGATTTGTTGTTTTCATATGCCGTATAAGTATAAGTAGTATAAGTCGCACCGGAGTATAAGTCGCACCTGCCGAAAATGCAAAATAAAGAAGGAAAAAAAAACATATATAAGTCGCACTGGAGTATAAGTCGCATTTTTGGGGGAAATTTATTTGATAAAACCCAACACCAAGAATAGACATTTGAAAGGTAATTTAAAATAAATAAAGAATAGTGAACAACAGGCTGAATAAGTGTACGTTATATGACGCATAAATAACCAGTGTTGGGTTAGTTACTGAAAACCAGTAACTAGTTACAGTTACTAGTTACTTTATTTAAAAAATAACTCAGTTACTAACTCAGTTACTTACACCAAAAAGTAATGCGTTACTGTGAAAAGTAACTATTTAGTTACTTCTTTTTTTCTTCTTTTTTTTTTAAAGCTCCCATTAATGCCCTTTTAGCCTTCATTTCAGTACTGTTATTGCACTGGAGAATAATACAATCTGTTGATCAACTTGACATGCAATTTTATTTTCCTTTCAACATAATTAATGAAAAACAGTGCAACATAAAAAGGCATTCCTCCTTTCTTTAAACTTGGACCAATGACCATTAATAAAAAACAAGTTTAAGTACAACATAAGAAGAAACATCATCTTCCTTGAAACATAGGTAGTGAAATAAAGCCTGACATCTGGAGTGACGCTGCTGTCTTCCACACTTGGAGCCATGGATTGTAGAATCCTTGTTTTCAGTGGCAGGATCATTGACACAGATGGTGAAGTTTCAGTGCTCAGTAGAGATGGAACACTTTTGAGGGGTTTAAGCACCTGGAGGACCTCATCTGCCACTCTCACATCATCATCAGACAGGGTGACATTTGTCTTCAGGGTGTTGTGGGTCAATGCAGAGTATATAGCTGCCTGCTGCTCCAACATATCATAAGTGGAGTTCCACCTCATTGGGACATCATGTATGAGCAGGCAGCTTTAGCATTCCTTGCTTTGTCTTAAGCACATGAGCAGCTGTTGTGCTTGGGTGGAAGTAAGAAACCTTCCTGATCCTCCCAAAGAGGCGCTCCATCCTATTGACTGAGATTCCCTTCTGTGATGCCAAATTCACTACATGTGCAAAGCACCTATCTGTGGTCCCAGTCCTGCCTCATTCTCTGTAATTATTTGATTTTTGGCATTATCACGTGTGACTGGGATATCTTTATCTTCCATTCCTCCACTGCTTGTGTCAGTACCTGCGCAAGGTGACTCTCGTAGAGGGGGCGTGTCTTCTCATCTCCCAGTCTGCTGTGATGAAGTGAGCGCTTATAGTTCCGCTGGACGTCCACCCGTCTGTCATGAGCGCAACAGCTGATGCTCGGGATAGTTCATCCACAACTTTTTTCTTCTCCTGCTCATAAAGATCTGGCACAATCTTATTGCTGAAGTGGGTGCGCGACGGGATGTCGTAACGTGGTTCAAGCACGTTCAGCATGTGTTTAAAACCCTCGTTTTGCACAACCGAGTCTGCACTTATAAACACACCGATTCAATGGCGGGGGCGTTCAAGCTCCTCCGTTACTCCGCTCGCCATGACCACGCTGTGTGTGGACTGAACGTGACAACAACTTTTTTTTTTTTTGTTTCCTATATCAAACCGCGTATCACACCCCTCCCCACACCCACACACACATAGACCGTGCCTCTTTTCTTCTCTCCGGCTTGTGACAGAGGAAGATTCAGAAGAACGACACCTCAGCGCTTCTGTTTCTAGCCGATACTACATCAAAAGTAACGTAAAATAACGCAGTAACGCATCATGTAGTAACGGTAACTAAATTACTGAATAAAAAAAAATAACGCGTTAGATTACTAGTTACCGCCGAAACTAACGGCGTTACAGTAACGCGTTACTTTGTAACGCGTTAGTCCCAACACTGAGAACGTGCCTGGTATGTTAACGAAACATATTATGGTAAGAGTCATTCAAATAACTATAACATATAGAACATGCTATACGTTTACCAAACAATCTGTCACTCCTAATCGCTAAATCCCATGAAATCTTATACGTCTAGTCTCTTACGTGAATGAGCTAAATAATATTATTTGATATTTTACGGTAATGTGTTAATAATTTCACACATAAGTCGCTCCTGAGTATAAGTAACTATGAAAAAAACTGTGACTTATAGTCTGAAAAATACGGTATTAAAAATAGTGCGGTCAAATTATACATTTTCAAATGAATTCCGATTGTTCAGATTAATCACACTTTTTAAAATTTGGATTAATCATGATTATTTTTATTTTTTATTATTATTATTATTATAAGGTTATTACTCACTTGCATAAATTGAATCAACCTGAAAAAAGACCCCAATATTTCGACCCAAATGCAAATTTACTGTTAAAATGTCATACAGGAATTTGTTTTTAGAATGTTTTACTTTAAAGAGGAACATTATCACAATTTCAGAAGGGTTAAAACCATTAAAAAACAGTTCCCAGTGGCTTATTTTATTTTTCAAAATGTTTTTAAAAATTTTACCCATCACGCAATATCCCTAAAAAAAGCTTCAAAGTGCCTGATTTTAACCATCATTATATACACCCGTCCATTTTCCTGTGACGTCACACAGTGATGCCAATACAAACAAACATGGCGGATAGAACAGCAAGGTATAGCCACATTAGCTCGGATTCAGACTCGGATTTCAGCGGCTTAAGCGATTCAACAGATTACGCATGTATTGAAACGAATGGTTGTAGTGTGGAGGCAGGTAGCGAAAACGAAATTGAAGAAGAAACGGAAGCTATTGAGCCATATCGGTTTGAACCGTATGCAAGCGAAACCGACGAAAACGACATGGGAGAAAGTGAGGACAAATTCTGCGATCGCCTTCTAACCAACGATTGGTATGTGTTTGTTTGGCATTAAAGGAAACTAACAACTATGAACTAGGTTTACAGCATATGAAATACATTTGGCAACAACATGCACTTTGAGAGTGCAGACAGCCCAGTTTTCATCAATTAATATATTCTGTAGACATACCCTCATCCGCTCTTTTTTCCTGAAAGCTGATCTGTCCAGTCCAGTTGGAAATGCATCTACTTTGAGTGTCGCAGGATATCCACACATTCTTGCCATCTCTGTTGTAACATAGCTTTCGTCGGTAAAGTGTGTGAAACAAACGTCCAATTTCTTGCCACTTTCGCATCTTTGGGCCACTGGTGCAACTTGAATCCGTCCCTGTTCGTGTTGTTACACCCTCCGACAACACACCGACGAGGCATGATGTCTCCAAGGTACGGAAAACAGTCGATAAAACGGACAATAACAGAGCTGATTTGACTCAGTGTTTGTAATGTGTTTGAGAAAATGGCGGATTGCTTCACGTTGTGACGTCATCGCTCCGAGAGCGAATAATAGAAAGGCGTTTAATTCGCCAAAATTCACCCATTTAGAGTTCGGAAATCGGTTAAAAAAATATATGGTCTTTTTTTCTGCAACATCAAGGTATATATTGACGCTTACATAGGTCTGGTGATAATGTTCCCCTTTAATACACGTCATTTATTTGCTTGACATTTGGTAACAGTTATATCTGAAGTCCAGCTGGGGTTTATTTTAAACCAAAATTTGAAAACAAGCACATAAGTCCTAGTTTCCGCATCGTCTTTGCACTGAAATATGCATTGACCTGATCACTGACCATGTAACGACCCACGCAACCTTTCAGGTAACCTTCCACGTTTAAGGTAAAGGAGCATGTACAGTCGAAATAAATTGTGTGAATAATCTGCGTTGAAACATGATTAATCTGATAAGTGTTTGTGATCGGTAGGTCGTGAGTTCAAACCCCAGCCGAGTAATACCAAAGACTTGGCGCTCAGCATCAACGGTTGGAATTGCGGGTTAAATCCTCAAAATGATTCCTGAGCCCGGCCACCGCTGCTGCTCACTGCTCCCCTCACCTCCCAGGGGGTGGAATAAGGGGATGGGTCAAATGTAGAGGGTAATTTCACCACACCTAGTGTGTGTGTGACTATTAGTGGTACTTTAACTTTAACTTTAACTTTAACTTGCTAACTTGTTGTCACTCCTAATTAAACAACATGCAATGAAAAACTAAAAGGTTGAGCTTTTAGCTTCTATTAAGGATCATAATGAAAACAAAATGTCAATAAACTTCTTAATCTATCTATCAATAGCTGTAAGGACATCAATTGCAATACAGGTTCATATATCACGGTCGTTAAATACAAGCTATCAAACTAGTTCATTGTTAATTAGCTGGCAGTGGCACTACAATATCTTAAGACTAATGATAGCAGATTGTTCTTGCTAAACTTTGAGGAATCAAACAAGATTTGTGGTTTTAATATCTGTCCTCATTTGTCGGTATATTGTCCAAATCCCCTCCCACTCTCATAGGGCACATTGTGCAATGGAATTTTATGACTAATATGCGAAAGGGACAAGCAGTAGTGGATGGATGGATGGATGGAAGAAGAGAATGGGAGGGCAATATAAAATAACACTGTGTGCTGATTCATCCTGTAATGTACGCTTCCCATGAGATGAACGGCGATCTATAAAACGTCACATAGATCTTCTTTATTTTTGTCAGTTGGGCAAAGATATTGCTTCAAAATGCCTATGAAAATCCTCACGAGATGACTGTTTTTCTAACTTGAGGATGAAAATAGGACAACGAAATAATTGGTCAGAGTTCATGGAAATCGAACTGAAAGTTGAAAGAAGAGCAAGGGAGTACAGAAATAACTAATGTTATATCTGGAGATTCATCTTTCACACAATGTAAATTACCCAAATCTTCTACTTTACAGTTGCAAACCGAACTGCTTCAATGTGCAGAAACATTACAGCTACTAACAGTGTCATGAATTTGTCATGCACATCATGTTCCTGCACAATCCATCATTTTGCATTCAGTGCTTAAAGCCAGCATACTGTACATCAGCGGTGTCCAAAGTGCGGCCCTAGGGCCATTTTTGGCCCCCAGCTAATTTGTTAATGGCCCCCGGCACATTCAGAAAATACTAAAATCAAAAATAAAAACATAAAAAAGTGTAATAAAAGAGTAAACAGGTGAAATGTAACAAGGAAAAAGTTGCAATGTTGACACTAATAACACAAAGCTGCCATGCGGACTGTTATTGACCTATTGAAGGCTCCAATTACTTCACATGAACAATTCCACTTTGAAACATTTTCTGGGGGAAATATTGCATATTTTGTGCGAATCAAACTTTTCTTTCACAAAAAGGGCATTAAACAAACAAAAAAAATATGAAAAAAATTATAAAATCTTATAATCAATCAATCAATCAATCAATCAATCAATCAATCAATCAATTAATCAATGTTTATTTATATAGCCCTACACCACAAGTGTCTCAAAGGGCTGCACAAGCCACAACGACATCCTCGGTACAGAGCCCACATAAGGGCAAGGAAAAACTCACCCCAGTGGGACGTCAATGTGAATGACTATGAGAAACCTTGGAGAGGACCGCATATGTATGTAGCCCCCCCTCTAGGGGAGACCGAATGCAATGGATGTCGAGTGGGTCTGACATAATATTGTGAGAGTCCAGTCCATATAATCAACAGATCTACAGACTTAAGCGTTAACAGTAAAAAATATAAATATAAATTTGGCTTATTTTCAACACTTACTCTTTTTCTTTTTTATTGTTATAAATGATTGACCTATTTAAGGCTCCAATTACTTCACATCAAATATTCCACTTTGAAATGTTTTGGGGGAAAATGTTGCATAGTTTGCGTGTTTGCCATATAAATAAGGGTTTTGACATAAGGGGCTTAAACATAAAAACAACATTTTTAAAAACTTTATAACGACAGACAGACCGGAAGTTGATCTCGAGATTTAAGCGTTGAATAAAAAAAATTTAAAAAAAAATATTATTACTTATTTCTAACATTTTTATGACTGAAACCCTCCCTGGTACCGGGGACTAAATTTGAGGAAAGCCATGAAGGTAAAAAAAACAACTATATATTGTATTGGTTTTAAAAAAGGAAAACATATCAAAATGGCCCCCGCATGCTTTGATTTTTCAGTGGAAAAAAGTTGGACACCCCTGCTGTACATGAATGAATGAATGAATCCATTCATTAAATATTCATCTCAAAATGCCATTGTATGGCAAAACATTTTCTCTTATCGTGCATTACGTATATATATATGTATATGTGTATATATGTATATGTATATATATATATATATATATATATATATATATATATATATATATATATATATATATGTATGTATGTGTGTGTGGGAAAAAAAATCACAAGACTACTTCATCTCTACAGGCCTGTTTCATGAGGGGGTTCCCTCAATCATCAGGAGATTTTAATGGGAGCATTCACATACCATGGTTTATATAGGGCACAGAGTGGGTGGGTACAGGCTGGTGTAGGGGCGTGGTGATTGGCTCATGTGTTACCTAGGAGGTGTTTCCGTCTGTGGCGGCATGCTGATACAATTTCGCTGCGTTTGTTGAGGGATGACAGGTCTGGACGGTATATATAACACATCCGACACATATGTAGGATTAACCGAGGGAGAGTTTAAAACCAGATGGAACAATCACAAGGCTTCTTTCAGGAACCAAAACCTGCGGAATACCACAGAACTCAGCAAACACATTTGGGACCTCAAAGACAATAATGTTGAATATTCAATAACATGGCAAATTCTTGCATCCAGCACACCTTACAATAGTGGTAATAAAAGATGCAACCTATGCTTGAAAGAGAAACTGTTTATCATATACCGTCCAGACCTGTCATCCCTCAACAAACGCAGCGAAATTGTATCAGCATGCCGCCACAGACGGAAACACCTCCTAGGTAACACATGAGCCAATCACCACGCCCCTACACCAGCCTGTACCCACCCACTCTGTGCCCTATATAAACCATGGTATGTGAATGCTCCCATTAAAATCTCCTGATGATTGAGGGAACCCCCTCATGAAACAGGCCTGTAGAGATGAAGTAGTCTTGTGATTTTTTTCCCACACATACATATATTGCGCTCTACTACGGTATCGAGCACTATTTTTTGGATAACCTTATAAAGACATATATATATATATATATATATATATATATATATATATATATATATATATATATATATATATATATATATATGTGTATATATGTGTATATATATGTGTGTGTATATATATATATATATATATATATATATATATATATATATATACATATATATTAATATATACTGCATGTATATGTATGTGTATATAGCTTTGATGTAGCAGGCTACTTTTGCTGTGTTGCTTGTCGTGTAGCTTTCTACAATTCTCTGGGGATAACTTCTCCTGTAGTTTAGCCACATTTACTCTAGAGCAGAGGTCTCAGACATGCGGCCCGCGGGCCAATTGCGGCCCGCAAGTCGTTATTTTGCGGCCCCCACCTTTCATATAAAAGTTTAATGTTAGTGCGGCCCGCAAGTTTTAAATGAATGGCGCTTGACAGCGTTGTGTGCGGAGCTGAAAGAATCTACCAATCACAGTGTGGTATATGGCTCTCGACAATATTGAGGGCGTGCTGTGATGGCACTGCCTTTAGCGTCCTCTACAACCTGTCGTCGCGCTGTCTTTTTCTCCATACAAACAGCGTACCGACCCAGTCACATGTTGCATGCGGCTTCTACAGACACGGAAGTGACTGCAAGACATACTTGATCAACAGCCATACAGGTCACACTGAGGGTGGCCGTATAAACAACTTTAACACTGTTACAAATATGCGCCACGCTGTGAACCCACACCAAACAAGAATGACAAACACATTTCGGAATACCCCTGCGTTAGTGGAAAAGCGGCAAATGAGTGAAAGCGACATTGGTGTCGGCGCAGACCGCAAAGCTTTGATTGGTCAGCTTTTGAAGAGGAGGTCCCTGACCACAGGAAAACAGACTTTGTGCTTGAAGTGCACAAATTGTTTTTATGAAATGAAGCAACAGTGATTAAACATTTGTATAAAAAGGGATACTGTGTACTTTATATCTCAGTGCGCTCTAAACAGCTGCTTAAGCTGCTAAACCTTGCTTTAGAGCGACCATTAATTAGTATTAACAATTCTGTGTTAAATAGGCTGTTTCCTAGGAACTAAACAGTCCATAACATTCGTCCTTTATGTTTCGAGTCCCTTTTTCGGCACGGTGACTGTAACAGATCCACAATTGAAAAGTATGAAAAAGGACACAAAGGGCCTGATTTTCTAAGGGTATGTGTGTACTTAAACATGTGCAAACCTGATAGCACATGCAAAGCTGATCTACTAAACCTGTAAAAAGTGGACCAGCATAGGGTGTGCAGTCCGTTTTGCGACTCTGTCTTCATTAATATGCAAAAAATATGCTGATCATCAAAACGCCCGCAATACTGGGAGGAGAAGATGCAAATATAATTATTTAGCATGCGCCATGTGATTTATTAACACTAATCACCGTTTTACAAGCACTATTTTGCATTTTATTCAGTATGTGTCAGAAGGACATGCAAACTGGCAGTTCCACACATGGCTGCAAAATCAGTGCTCACGCTGTACAGACAGATGATGGAGAAATTAAAATATCAGCAACATCATTTTATAATTGTATAGCTGCAAAAGGACTTAACAGGCTGGTTAAAACAAATTCAATTGATGCGTTATGGTTGTTAGTTTTAGTATTTAGTATTTTTTTAAGGACATTTGGTTGTTTCACATCCATTCCATCCATTTTCTACCACTGGTCTCTTTTGGGGTCGCAGGGGCGCTGAAGCCTATCCCAACTGCACTCGGGCGGAAGGCAGGGTACATCCTGGACAAGTCGCTACCTCATTGCAGGGCCAACACAGATAGACAGACAACATTCACACACCAGGGACAATTTAGTGTTGTCAATCTATAACCAGGTGCAGGTGGGAGGAAGCATAGAATATATATTATTTAAATATTTTTGTATTTAAGAAAATCCTCTTGAGGTATGCATTTGTTGTGTTTTGAGCGGAGTATGTGCAGCCTCCCTCCCATGCACCTTCAGCAGTCAAAAAGAAAACAAAATGATGTCAATGTCCGTTTGTAGATGCACTGCACTGCCTTCTAAAACGGCTATATAAAATGGTAAATGTCTTCTGCATGTTTGAAAACATAGCAAAACGCCATAGGTATGGTCACAATAAAACAAATGGGCAGTGAATGAGAGTGTGTCCGTGGTGATGCCCCACAGTACATGAATATCCTCATTTAAATTGTAATTTCCCCTCGGGGATTGATAAAGTATTTCTGATCTGATCTGATCTGAAATAAGGCGGTCTACACCACTTTACAATTGTACAT
Source organism: Nerophis lumbriciformis (assembly GCF_033978685.3). Lineage (NCBI taxonomy): Eukaryota > Metazoa > Chordata > Actinopteri > Syngnathiformes > Syngnathidae > Nerophis > Nerophis lumbriciformis. Next base: position 55,519,569 of record NC_084548.2, read on the forward strand.
GCAGTCTTAGTAGATCGCAAGCAACACACCCACTAATAATACATGCTATTTTATAGATTGCACACACTGTTTACCGCCTTATGTTTGGGTTTTAGTAAATCAGGCCCAAAGTATACTATTGGCCTATTGCTGTCTGCACAATGGATAGTAATGATTTAATAACTAAGTTTAATTTTCATTTTCATAACCAAATATAAATTACTACAAAGCTATTTGATTTTGATGTAAATTCCAATTACAGTGCTTGCTGTGGCTTTATAACCCAATCCTTGAGTGGCAGTTTCTGTTGCAATTGCTGCAGATGTAGTCTGTGCCAGGACTTGTTTCTGGTTGTGGTGCTTTCAGCTGTCTTTGCTTTCTCCTTTCTTCAAGCCGGTCCTCTCTCTTTCTCTCACTTGTTTAGATGCTCGCATTAACGGCGAGCCTCCATTTGCTGCAGTCTGCAGCTAGGCCATCCCAGTTTGCTGGGTCGATTTTTCCTGCCTTTAGATCACATTTACACACATCTTCGTGATGAAAGATAGGTCTTCCTGCAGACTTGGAGCCAGTTGCAAGCTCACTGGTATTTTGGGATTCGGCCTAGTCAGCACGTGTCTTTGTGTTAGCAGAGCATACATGTATACCTGCCTGTGCCAGAACTTCTTTGTTTGTTTTCAGGTCACGCCAGGTGATGCCCAGTATGTTCTTGCTGCAACGAAGGTGAAAAGTGTTCAGTCTGCGTTCTTGGCGGGGGTACAGCGTCCATGTTTCACTGCCGTAAAGCAAGGTACTTAGTATGTGAGCTTGATGCCTTCATCTTGGTATTGGTGGCTAACTTGATGTTTTCCCAGACCCTCTTTGAGTGGTTGCTGCTTTGTCTATTTGTGTGTTCAGCTCAGCATAAAGGGAGAGGGTGCTGGAGTTGTTGAAACCCAGATAGGTAAAGTTCATCACTGCTTCCAGGGTGTGAATACCGATGTTGATGATCGGAGGGTTGCATCTTGATCCATGATCTCGGTCTTCTTGAGGTTGATGGTGAGGCCAAGTCGTTGACCAGTTGCTGAAGTATTTCCTGCGTATGCGCAGTCAGGGCAGCATCAATCAATCAATCAATCAATCAATCAATCAATCAATCAATCAATCAAGGTTTACTTATATAACCCTAAATCACGAGTGTCTCAAAGGGCTGCAGAAGCCAGAACGACATCCTCGGCTAAGATCCCGGAATCAGGGCAAGAAAAAACTCAACCCAATGGGATGACAATGGGAAACCTTGGAGGGTGACGGTGCAGTGAACGTCGGGTGGATCTAGCATAATATTGTGAGAGTCCAGTCCATAGTGGATCTAACATAATAGTGTGAGAGTCCAGTCCATAGTGGGGCTTTGGACAGCCAGCGCGTCATCTGTGGTCACCGAATCTGTGCCCCCCCTCTCCACGAAGGAGAGCATAAAAGAAACGGCAGAAAAGAAACGGCAGATCAACTGGTCTAAAAGAGGGGTCTATTTCAAGGCTAGAGTATACAAATGAGTTTTAAGATGGGACTTAAATGCTTCTACTGAGGTAGCATCTCTAACTGTTACCGGGAGGGCATTCCAGAGTACTGGAGCCCGAATAGAAAACACTCTGTAGCCCGCAGATTTTTATTGGGCTCTGGGAATCACTAATAAGCCGGAGTTCTTTGAATGCCGGGACATATGGTACAATACAAGCATTGAGCATCATCTTCAAAAAGCATTTCTCTATTAAGTACTTTCCGCACCTTTGTTTTTGCTCAGAGACGTTAAAGGTTATATATCTTCAGACTTCTGGTCTGAAGATATATGCCTTCTTCTGATTAGCTGAAGGCATATGACAGCAGCAAGGATAAGGAGATACCAAAGAGTGTCGACGCTAATACACATTCTTGATTTACGCTACATCTGATGGGAAATGGGTCTGAGGACGCGCCATCATACTGGATGAGTACATGTTTTCATGTCACCAGGCTCAAGAGTTTAGGGGGGCATCCAACTATCTGCAGCAAACTGAAGAGCCCATTCCTGCTGACCAAGTTGAATGCCTTGGTCAGGTTTAAGAAGGCAACTTAGAGTGGACGTCTTTGCTCACAGCACTTCTCTTGCAGCTGTCTCAGTGAGGAAACCATGTCAATTGTTGATCTTCCTGCTCTAAAATTACATTGTGCCTCAGGGTATACTCGGTCTGCTAGTGTCTGTAATCTATTCAGCACTACACAGGCAAAGGCCTTTCCAACAGTACTGAGCGGGTAAATTCCTTGATAATTGTTAGTCACTATGATCACCTTTATTTTTGTATAAGGTGATGATGTTTGTGTCACACATATCCTGGAGTACTTCCCCCTCATCCCAGCACTGGAGCAAGACTTGATGCAGGTGATGGAGGAGGGTGCTGCTTTTTCCAGCCTTTATGATCTCTGTTGGAATGCCATTATTTTCTGGAGCTTTACCACAGGCTTGAGAATCAATAGCCTTGCTCTGCTCCTTAAAAGTGGACATATCATCGAGCTCCTCCATAACAGGCAGGGGGTTAATGGTAGTGCTTGCAGTATCAGTGACAGTGTTCTCCTTTGCATACAGCTCCAGATAATGTTCCATCCATCTCTCTATCTATTTTCTATCATCTGTTATGAAGTCACCACAGGCAGATTTCAGGGGGGTCATCTTTACCGCACTAGAGCCAAAATATCTCTTTATGCCAGCATACATTGCACAGACATTTTCACAGCTGAATACGCTCGCAAATCTTCATCGATTAACTGTTGCTGTGTTACCGGGACGTCTGTTGTGCGTCATTTCTGGCCTTCCTGAGTGCAGCAAGAGTTTTCTCAGAGGGATTTGTGATGTAGTCGAGCAATGCTGCTCTCTTGATTGAGACCTGCAGAGACCCTGACTAAAGACATGCTAACTATTGAGAGTGGAAGGAGTCAGGGGAAGGTATTGGTCCGGATAGAGCAGGGGTCGGCAACCTTTACCAGTCAAAGAGCCATTTTGACCAGTTTCACAAATTAAAGAAAACAATGGGAGCCACAAAAATCTTTTGAAATTTAAAATGAAATAACACTGCATACAAAGTTTTTTTTTGCTTTGTGCTATGTATAAACCAAGGGTCTCAGACATGCGGCCCACACCTTAATATGAAAATTAGTGCGGCCCGCGGGTTTTATATGAATGGCGCTTGACAGCGTCATACTTGTCAACTCTCCAGATTTTTCCGGCAGACTACGAATTTCAGGGCAACTGTTCTCTCGAACGTGCCGTGATGGTACACATGTTGTATGAGGCTTCTGCTTGCTCAAGCAAGTGACAGACAGGCACACTTGGTCAACAACCACACAGATTACACTGACGATGGCGATATAAAAAACTTCAACACTCTTACTAATAATGCGCCACACTGTGAACCCACACCAAACAAGAATGACAAACACATTTTGGGAGAACATCTGCACCGTAACACAACATAAACACAACAGAACAAATACCCAGAATCCCATGCAGCCGTATCTCTTCCAGGCTACATTATACACCCCCGCTACCAAACCCCGCCCACCTCAACCGACGCACAGAGGGGGGTGGGAGGGGCGAGGGGGGGGGGGGGTGTGTGAGGGAGCAGGGTTGGGGTGGGGGCGGGGTTTGGTGGTAGCAGGGGTGTATAATGTAGCCCGGAAGAGTCAGGGCTGCATGGGATTCTGGGTATTTGTTCTGTTGTGTTTATGTTGTGTTAAGGTGCAGATGTTCTCCCGAAATGTGTTTGTCATTCTTGTTTGGTTTTGGTTCACAGTGTGGCGCATTATTAGTAAGAGTGTTAAAGTTGTTTTATATGGCCACCGTCAGTGTAACCTGTGTGGCTGTTGAGCAAGTATGCCTTGCTGTCACTTACGTGTGCAGGCAGAAGATGTATATAACATGAGGCTAGGCTGGCACGCTGTTTATACAGATTATAGAGGGTGCTAAATGCTGTACCATCATTGCACGCCCTTGTTATTATTGTAAAGGGTGAAAATCGGAGAATATTAATCCCGGGAGTTTTCTGTGAGAGGCACTGAAATCCGGAAGTCTCCCGGGAAAATCGGGGGGGGGTCGGCAAGTATGCAGCTGAGCCACATCAGAGTGATCAAAGAGCTGCATGCGGCTCCGGAGCCGCGGGTTGCCGACCCCTGGGATAGAGCTGTTCTTTAACAGTGTGGCCTTTGAGTTCATCACTCTAGGCTTTATAAGTCCAACACAAAAGATGAGAAGGGTCAGATTTAGCAAAACGAAAGGCAGAAAGGAGGAAGTTCAATGCAGAAGATGAAATAGGCAACAGTAGTGTAAATAGAGACAAGGTTTTGTAATCTATTGCTGCAACAAAGTGAAATAAATCATGCTTAGCACATTTTACATTTTACAGGTACTGTAGACCCAGTAATTATTTATTGTGTGGATTAGAAATCACAAAGTGACGGACCGGACGCCGTCCTATTCAGACCTGACCCTATAGGGATGACACTATTTAAATGTTCTAAGTATTTTTTTTTTAAATGTAGTATTCAGAACCTAACTAAATTTGAATCTCAGTAAAAACTAAAATAAAGCTATTTGGTAACAGTAGAAGAGAAAGTCAAACACAATTACCAATAGACAGACTCGATATTGAAAGGGTAAAAGAAAACAAATTTTTGGGTGTAACAATAGATGATAAAATGAACTGGAAATCTCATGTAAAAAATATACAACATAAAGTAGCAAGAAACACGTCAATAATGAATAAAGCAAAACATGTTCTAGACCAAAAATCACTTCATATTCTTTACTACTCGCTAGTGTTACCATATCTGAGTTATTGTGCAGAAGTATTGGGAAACAACTACAAATGTGCACTTCATTCACTAACTGTGTTACAAAAAAGATCAATTAGAATAATACATAATGTTGGATATAGAGACCATACAAACCCTTTATTTATTGAATCGAAAATATTGAAATTCAACGATTTGGTGCATTTGCAAAAAGCTAAAATTATGTACAAAGCAAACTACAACCTGCTACCCAAGAATGTACAACAATTCTTCTCAACAAAAGAGGAGAAATATAACCTTAGAGGAAAATCTAATTTAAAACATTTGTATGCTCGTACAACACTTAAAACCTTTAGCAAATCTGTATGTGGGATTAAATTATGGAATGGATTAACTAAAGAAATAAAACAAAGCACCAATATGATTCAGTTTAAGAGACTGTTCAAACTACAAGTGTTCACAAAGTACACAGAACAAGAATTATGATGAACATCTTGAACTCTTGTTTTCTTTCTTTTGAGATAAAGATTATTTATGTATTTAATATTTGTTTACTTACTATGGTATATTATTCATTTATTATTTATTTATGGGATATGGAAATGGGATAAAATTGCTATGGAATGAAAAGGGGTAGGATTAAATTAGCTCTGCTTCTTCCTACTCCTTTTCGGACGTGCTGTAATGAAACAACTGGAAATGTGTGAGGCATTACATTGTATCGTATGCATATTCGAAATAAACTGAAACTTAACTGAACTGTACAAGAAACAATCGCATTTGACCGCTCTATTTTGACAATCTTGAAGTGTCTTGAATCTTGGGTCAAGTACTTTCTATACGTTCTCTAAAAGTAATATTCCTGTTACCATGCAGCAACTATAACTCTTCTTCCAGTTAAATAATTTCACCATAGCACATTGGGTAGCTCTAAGCCTCAGGTTGTGACTGCAGCGTGCGAGCGCTTCGTTGCGTCCGACAGAATCAATTCTAACACATGAATATGCTAATGCTAGAGAAGGATGCCACTGGCTGTTTCGTGGTCTTGTAACACCTCAGCTTAAAGAACACTGAGCCTGTCAGCAGTTTGTCCGCTTGCAGTGTTGACACTGATTGGTGTTGAGGCCAAAAGTGTCCCGGATGCTTTCCGGCAGTTTTTTTTTGGAGGGAGGAAAGATAAGGCCTCCTCCTACAGTAGCTGTCCTGTGTTATGAGGCATGAGCACTTAACACAGCCACAAGAGAAGTGAAGATATGTTTTCAGGCTTTTTGGCTTAATCAGAAATGTCATGCAGTTACTCTTTTCAATGCTCTGTCTTTTTGTTGAGAATGTTCACTATTTATTGATTTAGGGTTAGTGCATGTGCCTCACAATACGAAGGTCCTGAGTTCGATACTGGGCTCGGAATCTTTATGTATTGAGTTTGCATGTTCTCCCCGTGACTGCGTGGGTTCCCTCTGGGTACACCGGCTTCCTCCCACCTCCAAAGACATGCACCTGGGTATTGGTTGATTGGCAACACTAAATTGACCCTAGTGTGTGAATGTGAGTGTGAATGTGTCTGTCTATCTGTGTTGGCCCTGCGATGAGGTGGCGACTTGTCCAGGGTGTACACCGCCTTCCGCCCGTGTGCAGCTGTGATAGGCTCCGGCACCCTCCGCGAGCCCGTAAGGGACAAGAAAATGGATGGATGGATGGATATTTCTTCTCACTGACCTGAAATAATCTGATGATTAGTTTAGAGGTTAATACCTCTGAACAAATTACTGTAGTTTTGATTCCCTATAACCAGCATTTGGAAGAAAGCTCCACACCAAAAAGTGGTAGCAATGATATGAGGTATTAGGGGTGTAACGGTACCTGTATGTATCCCTTTAACCATTGGACCATTTTAAGTATCTGGGTGTGGTCGTCGATTCAAACCTGACTCAGGTATCAATTATTATCAAGTATCATCAAATTTAACTGATTACATTTTGATCTTATAATACCTATTCTGACTTTGGAATCAGCAAACATTTATATGAATGCCATGATTTTAACTCATATAACTTGATTTTATACCATTTTTGTCACAAACAACACAGAGCACCTGAAAACCCATCAAGCCTCTCTTTAAAAAGACACTTTTGAGACAGAATTCCTCTTCACTATCATGATTGTAATATTCTTAGTAAGTGTAATACTGTATTTTAGACTTGAACAACCATCAAATATTTCTGGATGTATATTTTGTTTTAGGTTGTTTTTTTTTGAATGAGCTTGCCCGTCTGCCATTACATAAGAAAACCAACAATCGAGGCAATACTAAAACTTTATCCAGGGGTGTCGGACTAAATTTAACCAAACGGTTGTCTATCAGAGGCACACAGGGATGGATCACGCTACCAGCTCATATTAGAAGATGTGTCAACTCCCCAAACTTAAAACCCCCCCACTAAAACAGTGGTTAAAGACAAACCAGTCATGTACACAAGTTTAATGTGTACACCTAGTTGATTACCTAATGTTGACTTGTTTTTATTGCTAATATTTATTGTAAGTTATCTTGTGTTGTGTGTATGATGTTGTCTGTAATTGTATGGCTGTTTTTATGGTGCCTGCCTTCGGACAACAAATGAAATTCAGCTATTGTAGCTCGTTTTGGCATATTCACTGTGATGCTTTGCTCATATGTTGATCAATATGCATTGTCCTAATCGAATAAAGTAATCCAATTAAATTCAACAGTGTCATGGTAGAAAAAAAACATTAAATATGTTTACACAAAAGCTAAGCAGTTGTATGTTTTGCATTATGTTGTCCTACTGTGCCAAAAATGAACTGAACAGTAACCAAGGTAACAACCCAACCATTTGCTTTCTTTGGTAGAGGGATTGTTGCATTGAGAGCAAACCACCACAAGAGAAAATATTCCTTTCAGGGCCAGCCCATGGCATAAACTCTTTGAGCCTGTGTGTACTACAACACATGCAAACGTGTTAGCAAAAGCACGACTAATCGACTATACTTATGCACAGAGGATTGCGTCTCTTAAAGGGGAACTGCACTTTTTTTTCAATTCTGCCTATCCTTCACAATCATTATGAAATATATGACAATGGATAGATTTTTTTTAATGCATACTAAACATGAAATAAACGTAAATAAAAGTCAGCTTACAGTGGAGCCAATGGGAGCTCCTCTATTTCGCCCATAAAATCCAATAAATAACCATTCAAAAAGCGCCAACAATATTCCATTTACAGTTTGTGACTTGAATATTAAGAATGAGTGATTTTGCTGTTCTAAGCACTAACGCAGACAAACTATTTATAGTGGCGTTGTGATCACTACCGTGTATGCCTATTTTTACATCATTGAGTATTCGCTGCTTTCTTGCTTCATAAAGCATGAATCTCCCCTGGACAGAAGAAGTCTGGGTAGGTATCCCGACAAGTTGGTCCTCCTGCCCCCACACTCCATTTCTTCTTTTGGATTATGAAACATTCTTCATCTAGATGGTAATATATGAACATCCCAGCAGTCGGCATCCTAATGACAGCAGACCTTGTACATTAAGTGATGTTTTATTATGTTTGTTGGCTCTCATAGAGAATGCAGTCATTAATAATCAGTGATGAAGAAGAAAAAAGCAAACATTGTGATGCATGTTTTCAAATAATACGCTTAAATAATATGCTTAAAATGAGCAAAATACATATTTATAAATAGTAAATGTTACTATTAATGCACCCGTTACTACATAATATGTATACTTACATCATGTATATAAAACCTTAATGGAGGTGTTTGGATGTCTTTTTAAGGGCTTTATAGGCAGAATAGACCGGCTCCGATAAGCTCCATTGTAAGCTGACTTATGATCGCACTTATTTAATATTTAGAATGCAAAAAAAAAACATCCATCATCATGTCTATCATAATGATTATGATTCCAAAATAAGTGCAGTTCCCTTTTAAGTGAACAGAATAAGGAGCGCAATCCTCTTGTCAGACTTCATGAATATGCAGAATATATGCTGATTATCAGAACACCCACAATACGAGGAGGAAAAGATGTAAATATAATTATTTATCAAGAGTAAAACCCAACTGCAAGCTCTATTTTGCATCTTTGTTTAGCACGTCTGAAAAGTACAAAGCTGCAGAGGCGTTTGGTCTGCAGCTGTGTCCCATGTGTGTGTGTCAACATATCTGACAGTCAAAAATGTCAATATTAGACATATTGTCTATTCAGCAATATTGTTTTATATTTTTATAGCCACTGAATGACTTAAGGGGCTGATTAAAACAAATTCCATTGATGTGTTTGCATTAGGCCATGCATTGTCTTAGTGCTGGTTAGTGCCAGCCTCTTCAGTGAGCGCACCTTCAGCACAAAAAAAACAGGACACAGCTTCCAAAATGCCCATAAAAAGTGGTACATCTCTGCTGCTTCTTTGAAAACACGGCAAAACGACACAGGTAGGGGCATGATGACATTAATGTGCAGTAAATGATTGAGTGTCTCTGTGGTGAAAGCCATGGAGTATACGCAAAATCCTCATTTAATAAGGCGGACTGCACCAGTTTTTAATTGTACATGCAGTCTCAGTAGATCACACACAACATGCTTACTAATAGTACACGTAATGTCATAGTCTGGACGCAAAGTTTAGCCTGTGGTATTTGGATCTTAATACATCAGGCCCTTTATGCAGTTGTTTAGGGCAGTGGTTCTCAAATGGGGGTACGCGTACCCCTGGGGGTACTTGAAGGTATGCCAAGAGGTACGTGAGATTTTTTTAAATATTATAAAAATAGCAACAATTCAAAAATCCTTTATAAATATAAATAAAAACCTATCTTTTTTTCCAAATAGTTCAAGAAAGACCACTACAAATGAGCAATATTTTGCACTGTTATACAATTTAATAAATCAGAAACTGATGACATAGTGCTGTATTTTACTTCTTTATCTCTTTTTTTCAACCAGAAATGCTTCGCTCTGATTAGGGGGTACTTGAATTAAAACAAAATTCACAGGGGGTACATCACTGAAAAAAGGTTGAGAACCACTGGTTTAGGGCCACAGCCACTAAGGGGCCCACATGATCATGGCCTGGGCTATTGTAAAGATTTTATAAAATAGGATGTCATAAACATTACGACAAAATAAATGTTGCTGTCGAAGATCAATCACAAGGTTGTTTGAATCAGATTAGGAATGTGTAACACAACCTACACCTTCTTGCAAAAAATGTAAAATGGTCCATTCCTCCATGAGACTTGATAAAAACCAATACACAAACTTGTAAATGTTGTTGGATTTCTGATCATAAAGTGTGCTTCTGGGTTATCACGTTGTGAATACTGGCGCGTTTGTGATCGATCGATTGGAGTGTATCGGAACTGATTTACAATCACATATTTTATATATGTTATTCGCCATCTCTAGTCATTGAAAAAAACAAAATATGTTTTCACATGTGTTTTCAAAAGCTAGTTTTACCAAAATTAAGTAAATAATTAGGTTTCTAGTGCATTTAAACCTGTGGCGATTACTCCTAGACTGCAGGGGAAGCTCATTTTCCTCTAAGATTTTAAAACATAATAATTGGTCAAATATGTACTTTGTGTTTACATTTAATTGACCAAATATGCACTAGAATGCGTTCAACTTTTGTTCAAAATCTGCTGTTTTCGTGACAGCTGATGCGACTTTCTTCTCGTTTGTGGTAGCGTCATAGTGCATTTAAATGTTGAAGCTGAGCGTCTATTGACTTCAATGGGGGAGCATCGAGTGGGTTGTTCCACTGCAACCAAACTAGACAACCATTGGATACATGCTAAATCCCTTTTTGACTGACCGCAAAATGATTGAACCAGCGATCTTGAAATATAAACCACTGCCAGAGCCTTTTTCAACTTTATGTTTTATCTGTAATCGGAGACTGTACTCGTATTTAAAAAGTAGCTGAAAATGAGCTTCCCCTACTTGAAAGACATACTGACGTAAACATACGTGTGTGTGTGTGTGTGTGTGTGTGTGTGTGTGTGTGTGTGTGTGTGTGTGTGTGTGTGTGTGTGTGTGTGTGTGTGTGTGTGTGTGTGTGTGTGTGTGTGTGTGTGTGTGTGTGTGTGTGTGTGTGTGTGCTCTTGTAATCCTACCCTTCTTGAGACATCAACGAGGAAAAGTGCCTTCCATATAAAGAAAATCTTGGTTCAAATACGGAAAACCATTGCATCTAATAGAGAATGTCTCATTTGCACCCCTGGTGGTGAAATCCATCAAAATTAGGGTGGGTGGTCCCTAAAAAGGAGGTATTTTTCAAATTGACTGTGCGTCGGTTCTAAAAGTGCTCCCCCTCTGGTCAACATATGAAATAACAAGTGTGTGTAAAAATTTGAAGTGCCCCCCCTCTGGCCAACATATGTAATAACAAGTGTATGTAAGAAATTGAAATGCGCTCCCTTTGGCCAAAATTAATAAAACAAATAAAATAAATATGTATGTAGAGACATACTGTAATAACGTGAAGTAAATAATGAATATTAAAAACCAGTTACAAAAAAAAAAAAATTGACTAAAAGTATTTTTCTCATGTGTCGACTTTTTTCTTATAAAATTGGGAACAATTTCTAATATTCTTTCTGCTTCTGTAATATTGCAAGATTTTCTTGTAAAATTGTTACTTTTTTATGTAAAATTATTACTTTTTAATGCAAAATGGTGACATTTGTCATAAACAATTCTGACTTTTATCACAATATTGCCAATCTCTTTGTTGTTCTTGTAAAATAGTGAAATTTTTTGAGTAAAATTATTACTTTTGTCATAATTTTGCCTAGTAAAATTCAGATTATTTTTATAATATTGCCAAAATGTTCTTATAAAATGGTAAATTTTGTCGAGTAAAATTACGACTCTTTTCATAAAATTGCCAAATTTTTAAGCTTTTCTTGTAAAATTGTGACTGTTATTGAGTAAAATTCCAAAGATTATCATAATATTGCACAAATGTTCTGTTTTTCTTGTAACATTTTGACTTGCGTTGAGTAAAATGTTTACTTTTATTATAATACTGCCAAATTTCTAAGTTTTTCTTGTGAAATTTCAACTCGTTTCACAACAAGCTTTTTATATTTGCATAGCATGTATATATTATTAATGTTGTAAATACAAATCTTTATATATCTAGAAGGGTGGACCTAAAGAGGTAGGCATTTTTCGGAAGTCTCAAGAAGGTAACAAATATAATAGTGTGTGTGTGTGTGTGTGTGTGTGTGTGTGTGTGTGTGTGTGTGTGTGTGTGTGTGTGTGTGTGTGTGTGTGTGTGTGTGTGTGTGTGTGTGTGTGTGTGTGTGCGTGTGTGTGTGTGGAGGGGGCGGAGGGTGATGTTATGTCTACTGTAGGGTATAAAATAAATTATATTAAAGACAAACAAATATTGTTTAGGGCCACAAAAATCCTAGAGCCTGATTCGTCTATCCACATTTGTATTGTTTCATGGAAATCGGTGGCATATTTTTTCTGCATAATCCTGTTATGTATCTCAGACTGGTGTTGTACCGATACCAATATTTTGGTACCGGTACTGGTACTAAAATGATTTCGATACTTTTCGGTACTTCTCTAAATAAAGGGGACCACAAAAAAAATGCATTATTGGCTTTATTTTAACAAAAAATCTTAGGGTACATTAAACATATGTTTCTTATTGCAGTTAAGTCCTTAAATAAAATAGTGAACATACAAGGCAACTTGTCTTTTAGTAGTAAGTAAGCAAACAAAGCCTCCTAATTAGTCTGCTGACGTATGCAGTAACATGTTGTAATGTAATAACCACTTATTCTTCTTTTGTTTGATACTTTACATTAGTTTCGGATGATACCACAAAATTAGGTATCAATCCGATACCAAGTAGTTACAGGATCATACATTGGTCATATGCAAAGTCCTCATGTGTCCAGGGACATATTTCCTGAGTTTATAAACATATTATACAGTTTTAAAAACATGAAAGAAGATGTGATGCCAAAAAATATCGACATAATCATAGTAGTATCGACTAGATACGGGCCTGTACTTGATATCATTACAGTGGATGTTAGGTGTAGATCCACTCATGGTGTTTGTTTACATTTTGATGCCGGTGAGCTACGGTGTGTAGTGAAGCATGTTTAGTTAATCCTCGTCCTGCAGGGATGATACTTGTAGGAAACGTACTTTATTTGTCACCATGGAGACCAGGATTAGTGATTTAGAAGTTGCCAAAACACTGCCGACGGCGGATGAACGCTAGCCGCTAGCTAGCTAGCCATGTCTTAAAACATCTCTTCCTGAGCACTGTAAAAAAAGAAAGTTGAGAAAACGCACATTTTCAAGTTAACATGATGCAACAAGATTTTTACGTTTTCTCAACTTTTGACTACTGCTGGCCAGACACTGTTTTGGTATATTTTGTTGGACTAATTATAGTTTTCAAGTTAGTCAGACTCAGAAATAAGGTTTTACTATGTTTAAAGGGGAACATTATCACAATTTCAGAATGGTTAAAACCATTAAAAATCAGTTCCCAGTGGCTTATTATATTTTTCGAAGTTTTTTTCAAAATTTTACATATCACGCAATATCCCTGAAAAAAGCTTCAAAGTGCCTGATTTTAACCATCATTATAAACACCCGTCCATTTTCCTGTGACGTCACATAGTGAAGCCAACACAAACAAACATGGCGGAAAGAACAGCAAGCTATAGCGACATTAGCTCGGATTCAGACTCGGATTTCAGCGGCTTAAGCGATTCAACAGATTACGAATGTATTGAAACGGATGGTTGTAGTGTGGAGGCAGGTAGCGAAAACGAAATTGAAGAAGAAACTGAAGCTATTGAGCCATATCAGTTTGAACCGTATGCAAGCAAAACCGACGAAAACGACACGACAGCCAGCGACACGGGAGAAAGCGAGGACGGATTCGGCGGTCGCCTTCTAACCAACGATTGGTATGTGTTTGTTTGAAATTAAAGGAAACTAACAACTATGAACTAGGTTTACAGCATATGAAATACATTTGGCAACAACATGCACTTTGAGAGTGCAGACAGCCCAATTTTCATCAATTAATATATTCTGTAGACATACCCTCATCCGCGCTCTTTTCCTGAAAGCTGATCTGTCCAGTTTTGGAGTTGATGTCAGCAGGCCAGGGAAGCTAGGGTCGATATTCTTCTCTTGATCATCTTCGGTGGCATAAGGGACGGTGTGAGCCAAGACATCCAGGGGGTTTAGCTCGCTCGTCTGCGGGAACAAACTGCCGCCATTGCTTGCCGTGCTACCGTGGTCCTTTGTCCCTGAATTGCTCACACACTCCGGCAGATTCAATGGGGGTCTGGCGGCAGATTTCTTTGACTTTATCGTTGGAAATGCATCTGCTTTGAGTGTCGCAGGATATCCACACATTCTTGCCATCTCTGTCGTAGCATAGCTTTCGTCGGTAAAGTGTGCAGAACAAATGTCCAATTTCTTGCCACATTCGCATCTTTGGGCCACTGGTGCAACTTGAATCCGTCCCTGTTCGTGTTGTTACACCCTCCGACAACACACAGACGAGGCATGATGTCTCCAAGGTACGGAAAACAGTCGAAAAAACGAAAAATAACAGAGCTGATTTGACTCGGTGTTTGAGAAAATGGCGGATTGCTTCCCGATGTGACGTCACGTTGTGACGTCATCGCTCCGAGAGCGAATTTTAGAAAGGCGTTTAATTCACCAAAATTCACCCATTTAGAGTTCGGAAATAGGTTAAAAAAATATATGGTCTTTTTTCTGCAACATCAAGGTATATATTGACGCTTACATAGGTCTGGTGATAATGTTCCCCTTTAACTACCAAAACAGTGTCAGGCCAGCAGTAGTCAAAAGTTGAGAAAACACAAAAATCTTGGTGCATCATGTTAACTTGAAAAATGTGCGTTTTCTCAACTTTTTTTTTTTACAGTGAGGGCGTTGCAGTGTTATAACTTCAACTTTATCGTTAGTTTTTAAGTCAAAATGCGTCCGTTCTCCCTTTTCTGTCTACACACTGTGTCTGCTTGTAAGTACTCTGTGATTGTGTGCTGCCGAACATGCTCGTCTGCTCGTAAAACCAGCAATGACCCGACGTGACTTCGACGTGGGCGGGGGGGAGTACCGGTACGCTTCAGAAGTGGTATAGTACCGAATATGATTCATTAGTATCGCGGTACTATACTAATACCGCTATACCTTACAACCCTGTCTCAGACACAATCCAATTAGTTCAGAATGTTGAGAAAAATACCTCTCACCTTCATGATGGCCGCTGGTAATTAGTCTATTGCCTTATGCCTCTTTGTGTGAATGTAATCATTTTCAAAAGGCATTTTGGGTTAACTGTATATCGACTCAAATAGTCTGTGCGTAAAATATTTAAGTTGTTTGCAGCCGTGGTCCAGATGCCAAGGTTGTTAAAAGGATTAGGTGCAAATGAGAGGAAGTGTTCAGTTAGTGTGTGCGTGTGTGTGTGTGTGTGTGTGTGTGTGTGTGTGTGTGTGTGTGTGTGTGTGTGTGTGTGTGTGTGTGTGTGTGTGTGTGTCTCTCATGGGTTTCCTCTCTTGTCCACTGATCAACAGAAGCATTCACATGAGATCACCACAGCTCATAAAAAGTGTTTATGTGCATTTAAATCCGAATCAGCGCTTACATCACAGAACATCTCTCATCACCGAAAGTTTTAAAGCATATTCATTTCCGCATTGATATTTGTTTCCATGGAAACATAGGCTCCCATATGGCATGTTGTGGAAGATGATCATGTACACCGGAGCTTCAAGGAATAAGTTTGCTCCATCGCAAAACATTTAATCATTAGATTTATATATATTTTTGCCTGGCTGGGACTGTGCACTGTGCAGGACTCAGGGTCAGAAACTCATCTCAGTATATTTCTCATAACCATGCAAAGCCATGAGGCAATCTGCATAATATATTGTTCGCTGCACATGCTTTTTATCATGCAGCTTGGCCATTTATGTGCAATATCCATAGATAGTTTTAAGGGAACTCATATCTGCCAGTAAGTGATTATTGGTCAAATTTGTTTGGAATATAAGGAATAGCGTTGGTCATGGTGGGAGAATATAGCCGAACTTTGACTTTCTTTCTTTTTTTTATGCCACCCTACAGTTCATGGTTTAAGAAGCACTAGACAGAAAAACAACATAAATTACCGTTGGAGAACCTGGGGATAGACAGGAACGTAAAACAAAAATCTGCTGAAAAGCAACAATTTGAGACAAAAATAGCAACATTAATACAATACTTGTCGGGTAAAAAAGACCATAATATTGATCAGCCCCAAAATGTAATCACTTTTTTTGTTATCTTTATTTCCTAAAGGTTTGATAAAAATCCTCTCTCAATTTTTTGAGCTATCATTATTGGAATGAATAAAATGGAGTGAATCGCCCTTGTGACTGTTTTGGACTCATGTTGATTTTTCCCGTTTCTGTTGTGTTTTACTTCCTGTCCATTACTCTTATTTTAGTCATTTCACTTCCCCTGTCTGTCCTCAGTACTGGCTCCCACACCTATCCTTGATTGGCATTGTCAACCGGGACACACCTGTGCCGGGTTGCCAATCAGTCTCCTATTTAGTGCACGCGCTGTCTGTTGGTTATTTTTTGCATGTCGCGTTTTGTTAGTCCTGCATATTTCTATGTCTAATTATTTATTAAATAATATTATTTTACTCACCTCCTGTCTTCCGTCTGCTGCATCCTGGGGCCACGTCCCCGAAGCTGCCTTCAACACCTGACAGAACCCTCTTGTCTGTCTCCACTCTCTTTGTCTCTGGGGTGGAGGCGGGGAGGTTTGCATAAACACACACAAGCACACACACACAAATGGAAGTAGAGACTTGTAAGGTAATGTAGTAGAAATTATTCAGATCAGCCCCAAAATATTATCTTTTTTTCTTAATTCTATTTTGGATATTTCCTGAGAGTTTAATGTTGTTCTTTTTTAGTTACGTGCTAACTAATTAACTATAGTAGACCGCCCGCCTGTTAAATTTATTTATTCGACCTGCTGGATGTCTTCAAATTATTATTTTTTAAAGCTCTTTTTGATTGATTGTTCGAGAGGTTTATTGATATATTAAAGAATTTAATCCATGTATTGTTTTAAAAAGGCCAAAAGGCTTGTTTTCATTGTGGTCCATTAAATATTCATCACATTTGATACATTCAATAATAAAATATATATAACCTGTAACATGTATATAAAAAATTATATTAAAAAAATTGATAAATTATGTACATATATACAATATACATGTCAGGTGATTTAAAAAATAATATATACAAAAAATGGGGGGGGGGGGGTTATACACTATGTACATGACTATGCACATTTTGACTCCAAGAGTGTGCAAATTAGAATGAGAAAATATATGTACACTATAACCACATATAAACCTGTTTGATGCTTCGGAAAGTTGCTGGGGATCAATTTTGGTTCAGATTCTGATTTAACCTCGAAACTGTAGCCGCTATTATGATGTGCAGTGCCGTTTTCAGATTACCGTAAATCTTGAACTATAGAAGTGAAGTGAATTATATTTATATAGCGCTTTTCTCAAGTGACTCAAAGCGCTTTACATTGTGAAACCCAATATCTAAGTTACATTTAAACCAGTGTGGGTGGCACTGGGAGCAGGTGGGTAAAGTGTCTTGCCCAAGGACACAACGGCAGTGACTAGGATGGTGGAAGCGGGGATCGAACCTGCAACCCTGAAGTTGCTGGCACGGCAGCTCTACCAACCGAGCTATACCGCCCCAGAAAGTACTCCAATGGTTTAAATCTGCACTTTTGAATGATATACGGCTTATTGCGGTTATTTACGTCACAGCCGTTCCAGGTAGGTGAAGCACCAAGCAGAGCGGGTGGGGTTTGTTTACAGAGCAGCCAGCCTGAAACACAGGTGTTAGGGGGCAGATGCCGAAGCAGATTTTTACATCAAAGTTTTACAGAAAAGTGATATTATATCAGATTGTAGATGTTTTCACCCTTTGCATTCATATTTCGCTTGCATTGTTGCATTTTTGTTACGTTATGCTTGATTGTAAAATATGTTGATTGAGGAGGTGGTCTGAGTATTGAGAGGAGAGTCAGTAATATTCAGTGTTTTATCATTCATAGTTCATAGTTTTTTTCAGAGTTGTTTTTCATAAGCATACATACTGTACAGTCGATGTTGGCTAAGTTAAGTTATGTTAGTTAGTTATATATATAAATACAGTATATAGTCGAGGTTACTGTGGTTTATCCGCTATACAGTGCTCAATACTGGGGTAGAGCGGTAAAATCCCCTGAAGAGCAGGAAAAACCTGCAAAACAGGCTTGTAGGGATGAAATAGCCTCTGTGTTTTTCCTGACCTAACGTGTATATGTATGTATATATGTGTACAGTATATATATATATATATATATATATATATATATATATACATATATATATATATACCGTATTTTTTGGACTATAAGTCACAGTTTTTTTCATAGTTTGGCCGAGCTCCAGTGTGACTTATATATGTTTTTTCCTTCTTTATTATGCATTTTTGGCAGGTGCGACTTATACTCCGGTGCGACTTATACTCCGAAAAATACGGGTATTTGCTATATTTTTATTTATTTATATATATGTTTGTGTGCATGAGTGTATTACACTCTATACACACACTGGCCTCCAGACGCATTTTTTTTTCTCTCAATCTGACCCCGAGTGAAAATAAAGTACTGTAAATGCCCAGGTCTGAACTACAGTATGGTCTCAGACTGTTGCATTTGCATTCATGTGATCATTTAGACAATACTTGCCAACCCTTAGACCTCCGATTTCGGGAGGTGGGGGTGGGGCGTGGTCAGGGGTGGGGCGGGGCATGGTTTGGGTGTGTGGTTAAGAGGGGAGGAATATATTGACAGCTAGAATTCACCAAGTCAAGTATTTCATACATACATATATATATATATATATATATATATATATATATATATATATATATATATATATATATATATATATATATATGTATATATATATATGTATATATATATATATATATATATATATATATATATATATATGTATATATATATATGTATATATATATATATATATATATATGTATATATATATATATATATATATATATATATATATATATATATATATATATATATATATATATATATATATATATTTATTTATATATATGTATATATATATATATATGTATATATATATATATGTATGAAATACTTGACTTGATATATATGTGTGTATATATATATATATATATATATATATATATATATATATATATATATATATATATATATATATATATATATATATCCTGAAAATATGCAAAAAAAACTGTGTTTAGATAATTGATACTTCAAACTTGCATAAATAAATATTAAGGAGTATTATTATTATTAGCCTTTATTTAACCAGGTAAAATCCCATTGAGATCAAAGATCTCTTTTCCAAGGGAGATCTGGCCAAGAGGGCAGCAGCAAGGTTACATTAAAAACAGTAAACAAATACATAAAACATCACATTTACAAATTAAAACTTGCTCACATGACACATGTGCATACAGACAAGGTAGACTGCAGTCCTTTCACAGAAGCTTTAAACTCATTCAGCGTAACTAGGGTTTGACGTTTAATGTTCGATTGTAGGTTATTCCAAGCCTTCGGTGCTGAAAACCTAAATGCTTTCTTGCCCAGTTCAGTTCTTACTTTGGGGACAACAAATTGCAGAACATCCATTGAACGAAGATTGTGACTTCCTTGTTTCTTTGTTAAAAGACAAGACAGATAAGATGGAGTGATACCCAGAATGGTTTTGTAGATGAAAACATACCAATGATTGAGGCGTCGAGCACATAAAGATGTCAAGTTAACCATTGAGTATAACAAACAATGGTGAGTAAGGGGAGCGCAGTTGGTGATGAATCTCAGTGCCCCGTGGTACACACTATCCAGCTTGTGGAGACAACCAGCAGTAGCATTCATGTACAACACATCTCCATAGTCAATAACAGGTAAAAAGGTTGTTTCCACCAATTTCTGTTTCACAGTAAAAGAAAAGCAAGACTTGTTTCTATAATAAAATCCCAGTAAAAGTTTCAGTTTTTTTTACAACATACTGAATGTGCTCCTTAAAACTCAAGTGGTCATCAATTAAAAATCCTAAATATTTAAAAGCAGATACTAACATAATTTGTTGCCCATTTCTTGTTAAAATGTTCTCACACAGTGATGATCTTACAGTTTTTGATGTGGTAAAGAGCATACACTTTGTTTTCTCTGCATTTAAAACCAGTTGAAGATAGCAAAGTTGTTCTTGTACTCTGTCAAATGCATGTTGTAAATATTTAAAAGCCTCAGCAAGAGTGGGTGCTGTGCAGTATATGACAGTATCATCAGCATAGAAATGGAAAGTTGAGTTCGGAATATTCTGTCCAAGATTATTTATGTAAATAGTGAATAATAAGGGGCCCAACACAGAACCTTGAGGGACACCCTTTTTCACTTGCAGTACGTCCGAGGAGGAACCTTCTATCTGAAAGTATAATGTAACTTGGCTTCTGAGAGTTTCAAAATGTAATGAATAAAATGCTAAAGT
The DNA here is from genome assembly GCF_033978685.3 of Nerophis lumbriciformis. NCBI lineage: Eukaryota > Metazoa > Chordata > Actinopteri > Syngnathiformes > Syngnathidae > Nerophis > Nerophis lumbriciformis. The sequence goes on from NC_084548.2 coordinate 55,540,046, forward strand.
TGTTGATAAACAAGCAATTATTTTAATAATTAAATATGGTCATTTTAAATGAATTATTATAATTTAAAATCAATTATTTCAAATATGTTTATTTTAATGTATAATTCTATGGCTGGATGTAATAAGGAGTCAGGAAAAAATACAAATAAAAATACAATTAATTTTGATGTTTTTAGCGAAATATAGTAAAAATGTATTTAGTTTTTTGTTTTTTTTAATTAATAAATATATTTATTTTTAGGTAAGATAAACATAATAATACAATTTATCTCTCGTCTGGATGATTTAGTTCTTGTCACCCTGTTGTCCTCCCGTCGTGAAAAAAGGCTGTCCTCATTCAGGTCCGCAAGAAGCTGGAGGGGGCGTGGCATCCAGCTCCGGCTGAAAATCGGGAGATTTTCGGGAGAATATTTGTCCCGGGAGATTTTCGGGAGAGGTGCTGAATTTCGGGAGTCTCCCGAAAAATTCGGGAGGGTTGGCATGTATGATTTAGACCTACTTATTCTTATACAATTCTGACATTTTCTCTTAATTGTTTAATTGTATAGTACAATAACTAGCTTTTTTCATTGTGGCCCTATTACCAGTATACTGCTACTTTGAATTTGTGTGCATTACTACAGTGGCTTAAGAGTAAGTGTCACCACCGACGGGGAACCCAGGATAAGAAAAAAAACTAACTTTTTTATTTTAAAGATGCAGCAACAACCAAAAAACAAATACAATAATTTTATCATGACCTCCCCCAAACAGCAACAATAAATACATAATCAAACTACATTCTGTCATAGCCCAAATAATAAGCATTATTATTTGTGTGATGTGGCAATATAATGCCATATGTTAAAAAAAAATCTAAATTCAGATTTAACACTGCTAGAGCCAGTAAGGGTGAGGCAGTTTATGTTGTTACGCTGCAAGGGTGCATATGTGGTTACGTTTATACACATCAATGTGTATGTTTTGTCTGGATTCTTAAACGTGAGAGGTGGTGATTGTAAGGAGTGCTGCATCAAGTCATAGATGCATGCCTCATTTCATCTGCTGGCGGAGCAGGTGTTGGCCTAAAGGTTGTTTTTCTGTACAACAGCGATCCCTGAGTTGTTGTCTTTATTCTCTAGACCATACAGCTCTTCTTGCATTTAGGAAGCTATGCCTTTATCACAGTAAGCAGTAATAAAATAACGTGCATCTTTTCTATATTGTACCTCCTTCCAGCTTGCAGTATATTGATGCCCATAAAGCAAGAACAATCTCATTATTTCCTCAACCAGCGAAATGCAAGGCTAGGTTAATTTAATTGTTTGGCACAGGGACAAGCGGTAGAAAATGGATGAATGGATTTCATTTCATGAGGCTCACAGAGCTGGCAGACAAATTCAAAAGCACATGACATGAAAGGACATTATAACAAAAAGGTTTGTCAGAATTTCCTTAAAAATGACTAAAAAACTCCAATTTAAGACCTGTTTTAAAAAGTGGGTGTTTTTGGTCTCCAAAATTATCCAAAACATTAATAATGCTTAGGGATGTATACCGAGTACCGATATTTTTTGGTACCAGTTCCTAATTGGGTCGGTCCAGGAGGCGCATTAATATTCTGGACAAATGATACAGCTATCTGTATTTTTGTTATCCAGCTGACCGTCAGAATTATGTCATGCTGTCACATTCACTTCAGGTGCCGCTGCTATGCATTAAAAAAAGACGCACATATGTCAATCAGCTTGGAATAATCACAAATAAGGAAGCAACATCACACAAAAGTTTGTAACATAACACAATTTCATCTTCTAATGTCCCTCATGAATTAAAATCAGAATCAGATATACTTTAATAATAATACTTTAATAATCCCCGAGGGGAAGTCAAGATTTTCAGCACAATCCCATTCAAGAGCAGACAAATATTACAGGGAGACAGAACAGGATCGCTGACGGGTCTGCGCCCCTTACAAAAAAGGTGAGAAACAGGTAAACGCTGTTTCAGTCTAAGCCTGAGCCCCTGGAGAGGGGATCCAGACTGACGCCAAGGGGGGAAAAAAACTCATAGCCATAGCACACATAAACATGTTTGTAAAACAGTGTTTTTCAACCTTTTTTGAGCCAAGGCACATTTTTTGCATTGACAAAATCCAGAGGCACACCACCAGCAGAAATCATTAAAAAACAAAACTCAGTTGACAGTAAAAAGTCATCGTCGCAATTGTTGGATATGACTTTAAAGCATAACCAAGCATGCATCACTATAGCTCTTGTCTCAAAGTAGGTGTACTGTCACCACCTGTCACATCACACCCTGACTTATTTGGACTTTTTTGCTGTTTTCCTGTGTGTAGTGTTTTACTTCTTGTCTTGCGCTCTTATTTTGGTGGCTTTTTGTCTTTTTTTGGTATTTTCCTGTAGCAGTTTCATGTTTTCCTTTGAGCGATATTTCCCGCATCTACTTTGTTTTAGCAATCAAGAATATTTCAGTTGTTTTCATCCTTCTTTGTGAGGACATTATTGATTGTCATGTCATGTTCGGATGTACTTTGTGGACGCCGTCTTTGCTCCACAGTAAGTCTTTGCTGTCGTACTTTCAGAATCAGAATCAGAATCAGAATCAGCTTTATTGTCATTACGCAAGGTAACGAGATTGAGGCCATTCCATACAGTGCGATGTGTGCATGCTAGAAAAACAATGTGCAAATATATAAAAATTAAAAAAATGTAGAAGTGCAATGAATATGGTGTGAAATGAATATATACATGAAAAAACAAAACAAAAACAGGGTTGTTGGTGGAATGGGTTATTGCACCGAAGAGAAGGCAGTTATGAGGGACAATGGGGCAGTCCGTTCAGGATGGTTATGGCCCTGGGGAAGAAGCTGTTCTTTAGCCTGTTTGTTTTGGTTTTAATGCACCTGTAGCGCTTCCCAGAGGGCAGCAGGTGGAACAGGTCAGAGCCAGGGTGGGTGCTGTCTTTGATGATGGCACTGGCTCTGTTGAGGCAGCGGGAGGTGTAGATGTCCGTCAGAGAGGGGAGAGGGCGGCCGATGATCTTCTGAGCCGTCTTGACCACTCTTTGCAGCCTCTCCCTGTCTGCTGCAGTGCAGCTGCCGTACCATACCGTAATACAGTAGGTCAGCAGGCTCTCGATGGACGAGCGGTAGAAGGTCAGCAGCAGGTCAGGCTTCAGGTTGTACTTCCCGAGGACTCTAAGGAAGTGTAGCCGCTGCTGAGCCTTCTTGATGATTGATGTGGTGTTGACTGTCCAGGAGAAGTCATTAGAGATGTGGACTCCAAGGTACCTGAAGGTGTGGACCCTCTCTACATGCTCGCCGTTGATGTAGAGGGGGGCAGGGTCGGTGCTGCTCCTCCTGAAGTCGACGATGATCTCTCTGGTCTTGCTGGTGTTGAGAGCGAGGTTGTTCTCCGAAGACCAGGCCGTCAGCTTCAGGACCTCCTCTCTGTAGGCAGCCTCGTCACCCTTGGAGATGAGCCCGACCACTGTGGTATCGTCGGCAAACTTGACGGTAAGGTTGTCACTGTGGGCCGGACTGCAGTCATGGGTGTAAAGGCAGTAGAGGAGGGGGCTCAGCACACAGCCCTGTGGGGAGCCAATGCTCAGCGTGTGGGAGGATGAGAGGTGCGGGCCAAGTCTCACATTCTGGGGTCGGTCCGTTAGGAAGTCCCTTATCCAGGCGTTTGTGAGAGGGGGGAGGCCAAGAGTGTCCAGTTTATTGCAGAGTCTGTCCGGGATTATTGTATTGAAGGCAGAGCTATAGTCCACAGAGAGCATCCGGACGTAGCTCTGCTGCTGCTCCAGGTGGTTCAGAGCAGAGTGGAGAGCAACAGCGATGGCGTCCTCTGTGGACCTGTTCGCCCGGTATGCGAACTGGTGGGGGTCGAAGTCTGGAGGGATATGGTCCTTGATGTGCTGGAGAACAAGTCGCTCGAAGCACTTCATGATTACCGGAGTGAGGGCCACTGGTCGGTAATCATTCAGGCTGGTGATGGGAGACTTCTTCGGCACCGGGATTATTGTAGATGACTTCAGGCAGGATGGGATGACTGCCTGAGCCAGGGAGAGGTTGAAGATCCTGGTGAGGGGGGGAGCGAGCTGGTGGGCGCACGTCCTGAGCACCTTTCCAGGTACTCCGTCTGGTCCGGTAGCCTTCCTGGGGTTCACAGCCAGGAGCACTCGTCTGACACTGTGCTCCTGTACAGTGAGTGGAGTGGCGCCGGAGCCCGGTGGGGCCGCCCCCACCGGGCTCCGGCAGGGCTGGAGCAGATGAGTGTCGCTGGGGGGTTTCGAAACGGGCAAAGAAACAGTTAAGCTCCTCTGCCAGTGTCGCACTCTGATCCGCAGTTGTCATATTGCAGCCTCTGAAGTTCGTGATGTCACGAATGCCCCGCCACACCTCCCGTGAGTTTTTGCTGGACAGATGGGACTCTATGCACCTCCTGTGGTCCGCCTTTGCTTTTTTAATCCCTCTCTTCAGGTCGGCTCTAGCAACACTGTACAGTGCCCTGTCCCCTGACCTGAAGGCTGCGTCGCGGGCCCTGAGGAGTGTGTGCGGACCTGGCTGGTCATCCAGGGTTTCTTGTTGGGGTAAACCCGGATGTTTTTTTCCACAGTCACATTCCCGATGCAGAACTTTATGTAGTCCAGCACCGTTCCTGTGGCTGTCTCCAGCTCCTGTTGTTGGAAGAGGTCCCAGTCTGTGTGTTGGAAGCAGTCCTGAAGTTTGGGGAGTGCATCGTCAGGCCAGGTCATAACAGTCTTTGTGATAGGCCTGGCCTGGCGTCTGATGGGGGTGTAGGTAGGAGAGAGCAGGAGGGAAAGATGGTCTGACTGTCCAAGCTGGGGGAGGGGTGTAGCTCTGTACGCGTGCTTTATGTTGGTATACACGTGGTCCAGGGTGTTCTTGCCCCTTGTAGAACACTTCACATGCTGGTAGAACTTAGGGAGTACAGTCTTCAGATTGGCCTTATTAAAATCCCCTGCTATGATATAAACACCGTCGGGGTGGGCCCGCTGCTGTTCGTTGACGGTGTTCAGCAGAAGAGAGAGCGCTGTGTTTACTTTGGCGTCCGGTGGAATATACACAGCCGTGATGATAACAACAGACAGCTCTCTCGGGAGAAAAAAAGGCCGACATCTAACAGACATGTACTGCACGTCCGGGCAACAGTGCTGTTCAGTGATTGTCCCGTTGTTGCACCAGTTCTCATGCACGTAGATACAGAGCCCCACTCCTCTGCTCTTACCGGAGTCCTTAGTTCTGTCCCGGCGGAGCAGAGTGCGTCCGGCTAGCTGCATGCTAGCATCGGGTATTTCCGGGTGAAGCCAGGTTTCGGTGATAATCATAGCACAACAGTCTCGAACATAGCGGTTTCCAGCAAGTTGTAACTCCAGGTCGTCCATCTTCTGTACAAGGGATCTGGCATTAGAGAGGAACAGGCTCGGTAGAGGTGGCTTGTGGGGTTGTTTCCTAAGCCTGAGCAAGACGCCGGACCTGCGGCCACGCTTCTGCTTCCTCTCCCTCCTCCGTCTGCGCCGTCTCCCAGACCCGACAACAAACCACGGAGAGCCCTGTGCTCTCGCTATGTCATCTGGGATGTTGTGCTTGTGGTGAAAGTCGCTCGAAACAGATATCTGGTGCGAGTTACCGATATCCAAGAGTGACTGACGGGTGTACCGGGTGTTTGCAGTACAGGTGGTGCACAAAAGGAAAAAAAACATGAAGAAAAGAAGGAAGAAAGAGCACTGAAATGGAGAGCCGTAAGCCGCTGCGTCTGTGCGCACCGCCGCTACTTTGTAGCCAGTTCAGTTTTAGTTTAATTCTGCATAGCCTTCCCTAACTCACCTTTTGTTTATTTTTTGTTTAAGCATTAGACACCCTTTTACCTGCACTCTGTTTCCGACATCTACAAAGCAATTAGCTACCGGGTGCCACCTACTGATATGAAAGAGTATTACACGGTTACTCTGCCGAGTTCTAGACAGCACCGACACTCAACAACAACACATAATTTGCAGACTATAATTACTGGTTTGCAAAAAATATTTTAAAAGAGCAGAGCTGATGCAACCAGTCACTTCTACACACAGCCACAAAAGTAAAACAACAACAAAACAAAACAAAAACATATACACTGCGGTGGCCTCTGCGGTGTTCCACGCCATCGTCTGCTGGGGTTGGGGGAGCATGGCCAGAGACAGGATCAATCCCAACAAAGCAACCAAGAGAGCTGACTCCAACCTCGACCGCCCACCAACTCTTAGCCAGTGTCCAGTCCGCATGGATGAGCGAGGATACGTCCAAAGAGACCGAGGTGTCCGATGCCAAGACACTGTGAAGCTTGTCCGTCCCGGCGCTCAGTACCATCCCTGCAGCCCTGTCTCTTATATATATATATATATATATATATATATATATATATATATATATATATATATATATATATATATATATATATATATATATATTTACACACAGCCCGGCCCCCGGCCAAATTGTTTTAACACAATGCGGCCCCCGAGTCAAAGTCTGGGGACCCCTGGTTTAGACAATAGTATACTGTTAACTGGAATGAAGAAGCCGACACTTTCTAAATGAGCAATGACAAGGGAGAAGAGACATTTTCAAGAAACTGTTCAAACTCAAAGTGTTTAAGTACAAGGAATAAGTATCTTGATAAACATATTGAAAAATTAGATGATGTTATTCGTCTCATTAGGTCAATCATAACTTACTGTACAAACAACTATTTATTCATGAGAGTTTTATTGATCATATTTTGATGTATTTGTTTGTGTTACAGATCGAACACAGGGTGTGAACAATGTGTTAGAAATTGCTATGAAATGGGAAAGGGGTAGGATTAAATAAACTTTGCTTCTTCCTACTCCTTTTCGGACATGTAATGAGAAATATGTAATGTACCATATTGTAACTGTATGCATGTTCGATGTAAACTAATACCATAACCACAACCAAGGTACATACTGAATCCCTGAGTCTCGTGGATGTGGTGCATACTTGCCAACCCTCCCGAATTTTCCGGGAGACTCCCGAAATTCAGCGCCTCTCCCGAAAACCTCCCGGGACAAATATTCTCCCGAAAATCTCCCAATTTTCAGCCGGAGCTGGAAGTCACGCCCCCTCCAGCTCCATGCGAACCTGAGTGAGGACAGCCTTTTTTCATGACAGGAGGACAACAGGGTGACAAGAACTAAATCATCCAGACTAGAGATAAATTGTATTATTATGTTTATCTTACCTAAAAATAAATATATTTATTAATTTACAAAAAAAACAACTAAATACATGTTTACTATATTTTGCTAAAAACATCCAAATTAATTGTATTTTTTTTGTATTTTTTCCTGACTCCTTATTACATCCAGCCATAGAATTATACATTAAAATAAACATATTTGAAATAATTGATTTTAAATTATCATAATAATTCTTTTAAAATGACCATATTTAATTATTAAAATAATTGCTTGTTTATCAACAACTTTAGCATTTTATTCATTACATTTTGAAACTCTCAGAAGCCAAATTATGTTATATTCCTTAATATTTATTTATGCAAGTTTGAAGTATCAATTATCTAAACACAGTTTTGTTTGCATATTTTCAGGATGTAGATATCTATATATATATATATATATATATATATATATATATATATATATATATATATATATATATATATATATATATATATATATATATATATATATGTATGTATGTATATATATATATATATATATATATATATATATATACATATACATATATATATATATACATATACAGGTAAAAGCCAGTAAATTAGAATATTTTGAAAAACTTGATTTATTTCAGTAATTGCATTCAAAAGGTGTAACTTGTACATTATATTTATTCATTGCACACAGACTGATGCATTCAAATGTTTATTTCATTTAATTTTGATGATTTGAAGTGGCAACAAATGAAAATCCAAAATTCCGTGTGTCACAAAATTAGAATATTACTTAAGGCTAATACAAAAAAGGGATTTTTAGAAATGTTGGCCAACTGAAAAGTATGAAAATGAAAAATATGAGCATGTACAATACTCAATACTTGGTTGGAGCTCCTTTTGCCTCAATTACTGCGTTAATGCGGCGTGGCATGGAGTCGATGAGTTTCTGGCACTGCTCAGGTGTTATGAGAGCCCAGGTTGCTCTGATAGTGGCCTTCAACTCTTCTGCGTTTTTGGGTCTGGCATTCTGCATCTTCTTTTTCACAATACCCCACAGATTTTCTATGGGGCTAAGGTCAGGGGAGTTGGCGGGCCAATTTAGAACAGAAATACCATGGTCCGTAAACCAGGCACGGGTAGATTTTGCGCTGTGTGCAGGCGCCAAGTCCTGTTGGAACTTGAAATCTCCATCTCCATAGAGCAGGTCAGCAGCAGGAAGCATGAAGTGCTCTAAAATTTGCTGGTAGACGGCTGCGTTGACCCTGGATCTCAGGAAACAGAGTGGACCGACACCAGCAGATGACATGGCACCCCAAACCATCACCCAACCATGCACATTTTGCATTTCCTTTGGAAATCGAGGTCCCAGAGTCTGGAGGAAGACAGGAGAGGCACAGGATCCACGTTGCCTGAAGTCTAGTGTAAAGTTTCCACCATCAGTGATGGTTTGGGGTGCCATGTCATCTGCTGGTGTCGGTCCACTCTGTTTCCTGAGATCCAGGGTCAACGCAGCCGTCTACCAGCAAGTTTTAGAGCACTTCATGCTTCCTGCTGCTGACTTGCTCTATGGAGATGGAGATGTCAAGTTCCAACAGGACTTGGCGCCTGCACACAGCGCAAAATCTACCCGTGCCTGGTTTACGGACCATGGTATTTCTGTTCTAAATTGGCCCGCCAACTCCCCTGACCTTAGCCCCATAGAAAATCTGTGGGGTATTGTGAAAAGGAAGATGCAGAATGCCAGACCCAAAAACGCAGAAGAGTTGAAGGCCACTATCAGAGCAACCTGGGCTCTCATAACACCTGAGCAGTGCCAGAAACTCATCGACTCCATGCCACGCCGCATTAACGCAGTAATTGAGGCAAAAGGAGCTCCAACCAAGTATTGAGTATTGTACATGCTCATATTTTTCATTTTCATACTTTTCAGTTGGCCAACATTTCTAAAAATCCCTTTTTTGTATTAGCCTTAAGTAATATTCTAATTTTGTGACACACGGAATTTTGGATTTTCATTTGTTGCCACTTCAAATCATCAAAATTAAATGAAATAAACATTTGAATGCATCAGTCTGTGTGCAATGAATAAATATAATGTACAAGTTACACCTTTTGAATGCAATTACTGAAATAAATCAAGTTTTTCAAAATATTCTAATTTACTGGCTTTTACCTGTATATATATATATATATATATATATATATATATATATATATATACTGTATATGTATGAAATACTTCACTTGGTGAATTCTAGCTGTCAATATAGTCCTCCCCTCTTAACCACACCCCCAACCACGCTCCGCCCCACCCCCGACCACGCCCCCACCCCCCTCCTCCCGAAATCGGAGGTCTCAAGGTTGGCAAGTATGATGTGGTGTCAAATGTTACTTCCCTGGATTTTGTCTGATAGACTGACACTAAAAGTTTAAACCCAATATTACTCTGTGCATGTTGCAGCCACATTGTTTGAAATCTGACACGCATTCTGTCTTGCTTGATGTCTCCTGTTCTGGATTCAGGGTTTATTATGCATTATTTCTATTCAAACACTGGCCCCCAACATCCAACATCAAAGAAGCTCAAGCTGGGGCTGCGTGATCCTTTCTCACAGTGTTTGACCCACTTTTGCTTTACCCATTAAGTCCTGCTCTAGCAAAGTACAACAACGCAGCAAACAATTCTAATTCTTCCAACATTTATAACGGGGATTGAACACATTGCA